>NW_027253949.1:0-10848 GCF_044704955.1 Pristiophorus japonicus
GGCGAGAGGGAGAAGGGACGCAGAGCGAGAGGGAGAGGGACGCAGAGCGAGAGGGAGAGGGACGCAGAGCGAGAGGGAGAGGGACGCAGAGCGAGAGGGAGAGGGACGCAGAGCGAGAGGGAGAGGGACGCAGAGCGAGAGGGAGAGGGGACGCAGAGCGAGAGGGAGAGGGGGACAGAGCGAGAGGGAGAGGGGGACAGAGCGAGAGGGAGAGGGACGCAGAGCGAGAGGGAGAGGGGACGCAGAGCGAGAGGGAGAGGGACGCAGAGCGAGAGGGAGAGGGACGCAGAGCGAGAGGGAGAGGGACGCAGAGCGAGAGGGAGAGGGACGCAGAGCGAGAGGGAGAGGGACGCAGAGCGAGAGGGAGAGGGACGCAGAGCGAGAGGGAGAGGGACGCAGAGCGAGAGGGAGAGGGACGCAGAGCGAGAGGGAGAGGGACGCAGAGCGAGAGGGAGAGGGGACGCAGAGCGAGAGAGAGAGGGGACAGAGCGAGAGAGAGAGGGGACAGAGCGAGAGAGAGGGGGACAGAGCGAGAGGAGAGGGGGACAGAGCGAGAGGAGAGGGGGACAGAGCGAGAGAGAGGGGGGACAGAGCGAGAGAGAGAGGGGGACAGAGCGAGAGAGGGAGGGGGACAGAGCGAGAGAGGGAGGGGGACAGAGCGAGAGAGAGAGAGGGGACAGAGCGAGAGAGAGAGGGGGACAGAGCGAGAGAGAGAGGGGGACAGAGCGAGAGAGAGAGGGGGACAGAGCGAGAGAGAGAGGGGGACAGAGCGAGAGAGAGAGGGGACAGAGAGAGAGAGGGGGACAGAGCGGAGAGAGAGGGGGACAGAGCGAGAGAGAGAGGGGGACAGAGCGAGAGAGAGAGGGGGACAGAGCGAGAGAGAGAGGGGGACAGAGCGAGAGAGAGGGGGAGAGAGGGGGACAGAGCGAGAGAGAGAGGGGGACAGAGCGAGAGAGAGAGGGGGACAGAGCGAGAGAGAGAGGGGGACAGAGCGAGAGAGAGAGGGGGACAGAGCGAGAGAGAGAGGGGGACAGAGCGAGAGAGAGAGGGGACAGAGCGAGAGAGAGAGAGAGAGGGGACAGAGAGAGAGAGGGGGACAGAGAGAGAGAGGGGGACAGAGAGAGAGAGAGGGGGACAGAGAGAGAGAGGGGGACAGAGAGAGAGAGGGGGACAGAGAGAGAGAGGGGGACAGAGAGAGAGAGGGGGACAGAGAGAGAGAGGGGGACAGAGAGAGAGAGGGGGACAGAGAGAGAGAGGGGGACAGAGAGAGAGAGGGGGACAGAGAGAGAGAGGGGGGGACAGAGAGAGAGGGGGGGACAGAGAGAGAGGGGGGGACAGAGAGAGAGGGGGGGACAGAGAGAGAGGGGGGGACAGAGAGAGAGGGGGGACAGAGAGAGAGGGGGGGACAGAGAGAGAGGGGGGACAGCGAGCGAGAGAGGGACAGAGCGAGCGAGCGAGAGAGGGACAGAGCGAGAGAGGACAGAGCGAGAGAGGGAGAGAGAGAGAGGCAACGTAAAGGAGAAATACATCTGTCACTGTCATGACACATGGAATCACAGACTGATACAGCACAGAAGGAAGCCATTCGGCCCATCATGCCTGTGCTAGCTCTTTGAAAGAGCGACCCTGTTAGCCCCACTCCCTGATCTGTCCCCCTGGCCCTGCAGATTGTCTCTCTGCAGCTATTTATTCCATTGCCCTTTTTAACGTTACCATTGAATCAGCTTCCACCACACTTTCAGGGAGCGCGTTCCTGATCACAACAACCCCCCCAGCTCATTGAACAATCAGTTCCCAACTAAACCTATAGTTTACCCCCTTTTCTGCTTTTGTTATTTAATTTAAAGTAACGTTCGATTTCAACAGCCATGTGTATTTATATGGCGCCTTTAACATAGTGAAACATCGCAGGGCACTTCACAGGAGCGATTATCAAACAAAATTTGACACCGAGCCACATAGAGACATTAGTGCAGATGAGGTCAGTTTTAAGGAGCGTCTTGAAGGAGGAGAGAGAGGTGGAGAGGCGGAGAGGTTTAGGGAGGGAGTTCCAGAGCTTGGGGCCCAGGCAACAGAAGGCACGGCCAGCGATGGTGGAGCGATTATAATCAGGGATGGTCAGGAGGGCAGAATTAGAGGAGCGCAGAGATCTCGGGGGTTGTGGGGCTGGAGGGGGTTACAGAGATAGGGAGGGGGCGAGGGCCATGGAGGGATTTGTAAACAAGGATGAGAATTTTGAATTCGAAGCGCTGCTTATTTAAGGATGGATATAGAAACATAGAAAATAGGTGCAGGAGTAGGCCATTCGGCCCTTCGAGCCTGCTCCGCCATTCAATGAGTTCATGGCTGATCATTCCCTCAGTACCCCTTTCCTGCTTTCTCTCCATACCCCTTGATCCCTTTAGCCGTAAGGGCCATATCTAACTCCCTCTTGAATATATCCAATGAACTGGCCTCAACAACTCTCTGCGGCAGGGAATTCCACAGGTTCACAACTCTGAGTGAAGAAGTTTCTCCTCATCTCGGTCCTAAATGGCTTACCCCTTATCCCTAGACTGTGACCCCTGGTTCTGGACTTCCCCAACATCGGGAACATTCTTCCTGCATCTAACCTGTCCAGTCCCATCAGAATTTTATATGTTTCTATGAGATCCCCTCTCATCCTTCTAAACTCCAGTGAATACAGGCCCAGTCGATCCAGTCTTTCTTCATATGTCAGTCCTGCCATCCCGGGAATCAGTCTGGTGAACCTTCGCTGCACTCCCTCAATAGCAAGAACATCCTTCCTCAGATTAGGAGACCAAAACTGAACACAATATTCCAGGTGAGGCCTCACCAAGGCCCTGTACAACTGCAGTAAGACCTCCCTGCTCCTATACTCAAATCCCCTCGCTATGAAGGCCAACATACCATTTGCCTTCTTCACCGCCTGCTGTACCTGCATGCCAACCTTCAATGACTGATGAACCATGACACCCAGGTCTCGTTGCACCTCCCCTTTTACTAATTTGCCGCCATTCAGATAATATTCTGCCTTCGTGTTTTTGCCCCCAAAGTGGATAACCTCACATTTATCCACATTATACTGCATCTGCCATGCATTTGCCCACTCACCTAACCTGTCCAAGTCACCCTGCAGCCTCCTAGGATATACTTGCATTGGAGGCAGTTCAGAGAAGGTTCACTCGGTTGATTCCGGGGATGAGGGGGTTGACTTATGAGGAAAGGTTGAGGAGGTTGGGCCTATACACATCGGAGTTTAGAAGACTGAGAGGTGATCTTATTGAAACGTATCAGATTATGAGGGGGGCTCGACAAGGTGGATGCAGAGAGGATGTTTCCACTGATGGGGGAGACTAGAACTAGGGGGCATAGTCTCAGAATAAGGGGCCGCCCATTTAAAACTGAGATGAGGAGGAATTTCTTCTCTCAGAGGGTTGTAAATCTGTGGAACTCTCTGCCCCAGAGAGCTGTGGAGGGCTGGGTCATTGAATATATTTAAGGTGGAGACAGACAGATTTTTGAGCGATAAGGGAGTGAAGGGTTATGGGGAGCGGGCGGGGAAGTGGAGCTGAGTCCATGATCGGATCAGCCATGATCGTATTGAATGGCGGAGCAGGCTCGAGGGGCCGAATGGCCGACTCCTGCTCCTATATCTCCTGCTCTTATGTTAACGGGGAGCCAAAGTAGGTCGGCGGGCACAGGGCTGATGGGTGAGCGGGGCTTGGTGCGAGTTTGGACACGGGCTCTCGAGCCCCCTTTCCCCACGGGGTGGCGTGTGTGGTTTTTGTCGTTGTCGGTTCTCTGGAAGTGGCCATCCCTCGTTACCGCGACAATGGGACCCTGGCAACCGTAAGCAGCTTGACGTGCCAGAGTTCCTTGCTTGGCCACAAGCTCCGTGTGGGACCGGAATCACATATCGGGCCCAGACTTGGGCAAGGATGGCAGGTTTCCTTCCGTCAAGGGGCATTCGTGAACCTGCTTCACCTCAAGAAAGGTTCTCCCCCCCCCCCCCCACCCCCTGCCATTGCTTCATCTCCTGGTTCGGCCTGCTTCGGGAAGGAGGTCAAAGGTCGCGGAGAGGCTGGGGAAGAGAATCTTTGGTCTGATCGTGAAAGGTGCATTTATATAGCACCTTTGACGACCACCGGACGTCTCAAAGCGTTTTACAGCCAATGAAGTACTTTTGGAGTGTAGTCACTGTTGTCATGTGGGAAACGCCAATTTGCGCACAGCAAGCTCCCACACACAGCAATGTGATAATGACCCAGATAATCTGTTTTTGTTATGTTGATTGAGGGATAAATATTGGCCCCAGGACACCGGGGAGAACTCCCCCTGCTCTTCTTCGAGATAGTGGCCGTGGGATCTTTTACGTCCAGCTGAGAGAGCAGACGGGGCCCTTGGTTTAACGTCTCATCCGAAAGACGACACCTCCGACAGTGCGGCGTTCCCTCAGTACTGCCCCTCCGACAGTGCGGCGCTCCCTCAGTACTGCCCCTCCGACAGTGCGGCACTCCCTCAGTACTGCCCTTCCGACAGTGCGGCACTCCCTCAGTACTGCCCCTCCGACAGTGCGGCGCTCCCTCAGTACTGCCCCTCCGACAGTGCGGGGCTCCCTCAGCACTGCCCCTCCGACAGTGCGGCACTCCCTCAGTGCCGCCCCTCCGACAGTGCGGGGCTCCCTCAGTACTGCCCCTCCGACAGTGCGGCGCTCCCTCAGTACTGTCCCTCCGACAGTGCGGCGCTCCCTCAGTACTGCCCCTCTGACAGTGCGGCGCTCCCTCAGTACTGCCCCTCCGACAGTGCGGGGCTCCCTCAGCACTGCCCCTCCGACAGTGTGGTGCTCCCTCAGTGCTGTCCCTCCGACAATGCGGTGCTCCCTCAGTGCTGCCCCTCCGACAGTGCGGCGCTCCCTCAGTACTGCCCCTCTGACAGTGCGGCGCTCCCTCAGTACTGCCCCTCCGACAGTGCGGCGCTCCCTCAGTACTGCCCCTCCGACAGTGCGGCCCTCCCTCAGTACTGCCCCTCCGACAGTGCGGCGCTCCCTCAGTGCTGCCCCTCCGACAGTGCGGCGCTCCCTCAGTACTGTCCCTCCGACAATGCGGTGCTCCCTCAGTGCCGCCCCTCCGACAGTGCGGCGCTCCCTCAGTACTGCCCCTCCGACAGTGCGGTGCTCCCTCAGTGCTGTCCCTCCGACAATGCGGCGCTCCCTCAGTGTTGCCCCTCCGACAGTGCGGCACTCCCTCAGCACTGCCCCTCCGACAGTGCGGCGCTCCCTCAGTGCTGCCCCTCCGACAGTGCGGTGCTCCCTCAGTACTGCCCCTCCGACAGTGCGGCGCTCCCTCAGCACTGCACTGGGAGTGTCAGCCTGGATTTACGTGCTCGAGTCCCTGGAGTGGGACTCGAACCCACAACCTCCTGACTCGGAGGCGAGGGTGTTGCCCACTGAGCCACGGCTGGCACTTACGACGAAAGACCAAGAGAAACTGGGGATCTTTTTGTTCGGACAGAGCAGGGGAAGAGGAAGGGTTTAAAATCATGAGGGGTTTCGATAAAGTAAAATCGGGATGAACTATCGCCACTGGTGGGCGCGTGGGTGCGTCACTTTAAGGTCAGCGGCAAAGAATGAAGTAGAGTGTCGGGGAGAATATTTTTACTCGGAGGGTTAATTGAACAGGGAATGACCGGCCGGAATCATTGTGGGGTGGGGGGAAAGAGAAGCAGAATTAAGAACAGCTTCGAGAGAGCGCAGTAACATTTAATAGGGCATGGGACAGAGAGGAGCGCTCGTTCATCCTTACCTCTGGTGTCCCCCCAGGATCTATCCTTGGCCCCCTCCTATTTGCCATCTACATGCTGCCCCTCCGACAGTGCGGCACTCCCTCAGTACTGCACTCCCTCAGCACTGCCCTCCGATCGTCCGAAAACACAGCCTCAGTTTCCACATGTACGCTGACGACACCCAGGTCTACCTCACCCCCCTCCCTTCTCTCCACCCCTTCCTCGGTCTCTCAATTGTCAGACTGCCTGTCCCACATCCAGTTCTGGATGAGCAGAAATTTTCTCCAGTTGAATATCGGGAAGCCATTGTCTTTGGTCCCTGCCACAAACTCCGTTCTCTAACCACTGACTCCATCCCTCTCCCTAACTCCTGTCTGACGCTGAACCAGACAGTTCGCAACCCAGGTGTCGTATCTGACCCCGAAATGAGCTTCTGGCCACATATCCGCAGCGTAACTTAGACCGCCTATTTCCACCTCCGTAACATCGCCCGTCTCCACCCCCTGCCTCAGCTCTTCCGCTGCTGAAGCCCTCACCCCTGCCTTTATTACCTCCAGACCTGACCATTCCAACGCACTCCCAACTGGCCTCCCACATTCTACCCGACGTAAACCCGAGGTGATCCAAAACTCGGCTGCCCCCGTGTCCTAACTCGCACCGAGTCCCGCTCACCCATCACCCCCTGTGCTCGCTGCCCCCGTGTCCTAACTCACACCCAGTCCCGCTCACCCATCACCCCCTGTGCTCGCTGCCCCCGTGTCCTAACTCACACCGAGTCCCGCTCACCCATCACGCCCTGAGCTCGCTGCCCCCGTGTCCTAACTCGCACCCAGTCCCGCTCACCCATCACGCCCTGTGCTCGCTGCCCCCGTGTCCTAACTCGCATCCAGTCCCGCTCACCCATCACGCCCTGTGCTCGCTGCCCCCGTGTCCTAACTCGCACCCAGTCCCGCTCACCCATCACCCCCTGTGCTCGCTGCCCCGTGTCCTAACTCGCACCAAGTCCCGCTCACCCATCACCCCCTGTGCTCGCTGACCTACATTGGCTCCCGGTAAAGCAACGCCTCGATTTCAAAATTCTCATCCGTGTTTACAAATCCCTCCATGGCCCCTCGCCCCCTCCCTATCTCTGTAACCTCCTCCAGCCCCACAACCCCCCCGAGATGTCTACACTCCTCTAATTCTGCCCTCCTGAGCATCCCTGATTATAATCGCTCCACCATCGGTGGCCGTGCCTTCTGTTGCCTGGGCCCCAAGCTCTGGAACTCCCTCCCTAAACCTCTCCGCCTCTCTACCTCTCTCTCCTCCTTTAAGAAGCCCCTTAAAACCCACCTCTGTGACCAAGTTGTGCGCTAATTTCTACTTATGCGGCTCGGTGTCAAATTATTATCTCGTAACACACCCGTGAAGCGCCTTGGGATGTTTAACGACGTTAAAGGCGCTATATAAATACACGTTGCTCAGCGAGAGAGGTGACAGGAGTGATGGGCTGAATGGCGAATGGGGCATGGGGAATGGGACTGAGGGGAGAGTCCTTTCACAGAAAGTGGCCTCTGAACTCAGTGCCCTTGATCCTGTGCTTCCAGAGCATGGACGTTTCACTCATGGCCCCGGTGACCAACACTCAAAATCAGGCCTGACGAGAGCCATCGGCCAACTTCAGTTTTACCACACGCGATTCTGCCAACACCATCCATTCGTGCTGAGAGCAACAAGGCAGTTCTCCCCTCTCTCCTCCGAACTGCCTTACAACGGAAATGGGTCTGTGTCCTTCCGACCGCTCGGAGAAACAGTTCATGTGTTTCAGGCTAAGCCGCAAAAACCGGACTTATTATAAAATATAAATTTACACCAAGAGCGAGCGATTTCTTTCCTCCCGCCCCCGGCCGCCCCTGCCCCCGCTCCCCCCCCCAACCAACCCCCCCCCCCACAAGGCACCAGGAGCAGTCGAAATCCCCCACCTGGACGCTGTGTGCGACGAGCCCGGAACGCCAGACCTTGACTTCCCCGCTCCGATCGCCGGACACCAGGAACGTACCGGATGGTGACCAGCAGAGGCTGCTGACTGCCCTTCGATGACGCGGCACGTGTTCCGCACCTGGGGAGGGGGGGGGGGGTGGAGAGACAAGTTGGGGAGAGGGAGAGGAGTCAAGCGGCAGAAAACACGGCTGGAGCGAGTTACAGCGAGGTGCGGAATGGCGTGTAATACAATCGGAACAATCGCTCAATGGATGCAGAAGTGGGCTATTGCAAGCGCAGGAGATGCAAGACCTGCCCTTTAACCTCCCACTGTCCGGGGGCCCCAAACACACCTTCCAGGTGAAACAGCGATTTACTCGTAACTTCTCTCAATTGCGTCTACTGTGTTCGCTGCTCACGATGTGGTCTCCTCGACACTGGGGAGACCAGGCGTAGATCGGGTGACCGCTTTGCGGAGCACCTCTGTTCAGTCTGCAAGCGTGAGCCGAAGAGAGGAACCGAGGGGGAATGTCTTCACCCAGAGGGCGGTGGGGGTCTGGGGCGGAACTCACGGCCTGAAAGGGGGCGGGGGGGGGGGGTAGAGGCAGAAACCCTCACCACATTTGGATGTGCACCTGAAGTGCCGTAACCCACAGGGCAAGGGAGCGAGAGCGGGAAAGTGGGATTAGGCCGGGTGCTGGGCCGAAATGGCCTCCTTCCGGGCTGTAAACTTTCGCGATTGCGTACGTCACACAAAAGATCTCACCCACTAGGGGGGGCAGCACAGGCCCAGCCCACACTGTGCGATACGTGTGTGGGTGCACTGGGTGCGTGCAGCAGAGCTGGTCTCCAGTCGTCCTGGTTAACCCTCGCCCCTGGACCAAGGCCCTCGCTCTGTCAAGCCCCGTGTGGTGGGCTGGTGTACAACGGCCAACCCCACGTTAAAACAAACCCACCCACAGGGCATCTTCCACCCTTCAGGATGTAGTTTGGGATCCGGAATATTAGCTCCTTCATTGAAACATCTGTGAACGCGTCCCTTTTTGGATTGGAAGCAAGTCATCCTCGTTTCGAGAGATCGCCTATCACGACGAGGTGCTCGGGAACCAGGCCCTGGGGAGGCAGACCCTGGGGAACCAGACCCTGGGGAACCAGGCCCTGGGGAGGCAGGCCCTGGGGAACCAGGCCCTGGGGAACCAGGCCCTGGGGAACCAGGCCCTGGGGAACCAGGCCCTGGGGAACCAGGCCCTGGGGAGGCAGGCCCTGGGGAGGCAGGCCCTGGGGAGGCAGGCCCTGGGGAGGCAGGCCCTGGGGAGGCAGGCCCTGGGGAGGCAGGCCCTGGGGAGGCAGGCCCTGGGGAGGCAGGCCCTGGGGAGGCAGGCCCTGGGGAGGCAGGCCCTGGGGAGGCAGGCCCTGGGGAGGCAGGCCCTGGGGAGGCAGGCCCTGGGGAGGCAGGCCCTGGGGAGGCAGGCCCTGGGGAGGCAGGCCCTGGGGAGGCAGGCCCTGGGGAGGCAGGCCCTGGGGAACCAGGCCCTGGGGAACCAGGCCCTGGGGAACCAGGCCCTGGGGAACCAGGCCCTGGGGAGGCAGGCCCTGGGGAGGCAGGCCCTGGGGAGGCAGGCCCTGGGGAGGCAGGGGGCGTTCAGAGGGAGGAGAGTAATATGAATTGATAGCATCAATCTAACTCCGTTTAAAACTGTGCATCACCCTGCTCCCCGAGGCACCCACCCGCCCCGGGAGTAGGGTTAGGGTGGGGGAGGGGGAGTCTTTCCTACCTTTCCCGTGCGGGACGTCCCATAGCCGCACGGTTCGGTCAGCCCCGATGGTCAGGAAGAAAGGAATACGGTCTCCCCCGGCTGTGCCGGAGACGGGAGCACTGTGACCAGTCAGTGTCGACACATCGTCCGCCTGGAAGTGTTGGGGTGGGGGGCAGAGACAAGCCGTTAGCGAGGGGCCCTGACACACTCGCAAACCATGTCCCCCCCCCCCGCCCCTGCCCCCCCCCCCCCCCCCCCCAGCGTGGACAGTCGGTGAACGGGTCCGGCCGCCGTAAGTAACGATGGAGGCCCGAGGCTTCGCAGTGGTGTGAGCGAGAGGGCACGAGTGCTGGACATGTGTGTGCACGGGCGAGGGAGCGCAGGATAGTGGGGGCACACAAGAGGGAGGCGGAGTCGGGGGGGGGGGGGAGAGCGAGGGGGAGTCGAGGGGGGACGGAGAGGGAGCGCGGGGGGGGGGGAGGGAGAGGGAGCGCGGGGGGGGGGAGGGAGAGGGAGCGAGGGAGAGGGAGGGGGAGGGGTAGGGAGAGGGAGCGAGGGAGCGAGGAGAGGGAGCGGGGGGGAGGGAGAGGGAGCGCGGGGGGGAGGGAGAGGGAGCGCGGGGGGGAGGGAGAGGGAGCGCGGGGGGGAGGGAGAGGGAGCGCGGGGGGGAGGGAGAGGGAGCGCGGGGGGGAGGGAGAGGGAGCGCGGGGGGGAGGGAGAGGGAGCGCGGGGGGGAGGGAGAGGGAGCGCGGGGGGAGGGGAGAGGGAGCGCGGGGGGAGGGAGAGGGAGCGCGGGGGGGAGGGAGAGGGAGCGCGGGGGGAGGGAGAGGGAGCGCGGGGGGGAGGGAGAGGGAGCGCGGGGGGGGAGGGAGAGGGAGCGCGGGGGGGAGGGAGAGGGAGCGCGGGGGGGGAGGGAGAGGGAGCGCGGGAGGGGGGAGGGGGGGGGAGAGGGAGCGCGGGGAGGGGGAGGGAGAGGGAGCGCGGGAGGGGGGGAGGGAGAGGGAGCGCGGGAGGGGGGGAGGGAGAGGGAGCGCGGGAGGGGGGAGGGAGAGGGAGCGCGGGAGGGGGGGAGGGAGAGGGAGCGCGGGAGGGGGGGAGGGAGAGGGAGCGCGGGAGGGGGGGAGGGAGAGGGAGCGCGGGAGGGGGGGAGGGAGAGGGAGCGCGGGAGGGGGGAGGGAGAGGGAGCGCGGGAGGGGGGGAGGGAGAGGGAGCGCGGGAGGGGGGAGGGAGAGGGAGCGCGGGAGGGGGGGAGGGAGAGGGAGCGCGGGAGGGGGGGAGGGAGAGGGAGCGCGGGAGGGGGGGAGGGAGAGGGAGCGCGGGAGGGGGGGAGGGAGAGGGAGCGCGGGAG
>NW_027253950.1:0-10841 GCF_044704955.1 Pristiophorus japonicus
GGGGGTGTCGGGGAGTGGGGGGAGGGTGTCGGGGAGTGGGGGGGGGAGGGTGTCGGGGAGTGGGGGGGGAGGGTGTCGGGAAGTGGGGGGGAGGGTGTCGGGGAGTGGGGGGGGAGGGTGTCGGGGAGTGGGGGGGGAGGGTGTCGGGGAGTGGGGGGGGAGGGTGTCGGGGAGTGGGGAGGAGGGTGTCGGGGAGTGGGGAGGAGGGTGTCGGGGAGGGGGGAAGAGGGTGTCGGGGAGGGGAGGGTGTCGTGGAGCAGGGGGAGGGTGGGGGGGAGGGTGTCGGGGAGCGGGGGGAGAGGGTGTCGGTGAGGGGGGGAGAGGCTGTCGGGGAGGGGAGGGTGTCGGGGAGCAGGGGGGAGGGTGGGGGGGAGGGTGTCCGGGAGGGGGGGGGAGGGTGTCGGATAGTGGGGGGGGGAGGGTGTCGGGGAGGGGGGGAGAGGGTGTCGGGGAGGGAGGGTGTCGGGGAGCGGGGGGAGGGTGTCGGGGCGTGGGGTGGGTGGGTGTCGGGGAGGGGGGGGAGGATGTGGGGGGTGGAGGATGTCGGGGAGAGGGGGAGAGGGTGTCGGGGAGGGGGTGTGTCGGGGAGGGGGTGTGTCGGGGAGGGGGTGTGTCGGGGAGGGGGTGTGTCGGGGAGGGGGGGTGTCGGGGAGGGGGGGTGTCGGGGAGGGGGGTGTCGGGGAGGGGGGTGTCGGGGAGGGGGGGTGTCGGGGAGGGGGGGTGTCGGGGAGGGGGGGTGTCGGGGAGGGGGGTCTCGGGGAGGGGGGTCTCGGGGAGGGGAGGTCTCGGGGAGGGGAGGGTGTCGGGGAGGGGGGAGGGTGTCGGGGAGGGGGTTGTGTCGGGGAGGGGGTTGTGTTGGGGAGGGGGGGGGAGGGTGTCGGGGAGTGGGGGGAGGAGGGTGTCGGGGAGTGGGGGGGGAGGGTGGCGGGGAGTGGGGGGGAGGGTGTCGGGGAGGGGAGGGTGTCGGGGAGCGGGGGGAGGGTTGGGGGGAGGATGTCGGGGAGGGGGGGAGAGGGTGTCGGGGAGGGGGGGTGTCGGGGAGGGGGGGTGTCGGGGAGGGCGGGTGTCGGGGAGGGGGGGTGTCGGGGAGGGCGGGTGTCGGGGAGGGAGGGTGTCGGGGAGGGGGTGTGTCGGGGAGAGGGGTGTCGGGGAGGGGA
Organism: Pristiophorus japonicus; assembly: GCF_044704955.1. Lineage (NCBI taxonomy): Eukaryota > Metazoa > Chordata > Chondrichthyes > Pristiophoridae > Pristiophorus > Pristiophorus japonicus. Next base: position 1,158 of record NW_027253950.1, read on the forward strand.
GGGTGTCGGGGAGGGGGGAGGGTGTCGGGGAGGGGGGAGGGTGTCGGGGAGGGGGTTGTGTTGGGGAGGGCGTTGTGTTGGGGAGGGGGGGTGTCGGGGAGGTGGGGTGTCGGGGAGGTGGGGTGTCGGGGAGGGGGGGGGGTGTCGGGGAGGGGGGGGGGTGTCGGGGAGGGGGGGGTGTCGGGGAGGGGGATTGTCGGGGAGGGGGGGTGTCGGGGAGGGGGGGGTGCCGGGAAGGGGGGGTGACGGGGAGGGGGGGTGACGGGGAGGGGGGGTGACGGGGAGGAGGGTTGACGGGGAGGGGGGGTGACGGGGAGGGGGGGTGACGGGGAGGGGGGGTGTTGAGGAGTGGGGGGGGAGGGTGTCGGGGAGTGGGGAGGGAGGGTGTCGGGGAGTGGGGGGGAGGGTGTCGGGGAGGGGAGGGTGTCGGGGAGCGGGGGGAGGGTTGGGGGGAGGATGTCGGGGAGGGGGGGGAGTGGGTGTCGGGGAGGGGGGAAGAGGGTGTCGCAGAGGGGAGGGTGTCGGGGAGCGGGGGGAGTGTGTGGGGGAGGGTGTCGGGGAGGGGAGGAGAGGGTGTCGGGGAGAGGGGGGTGTCGGGGAGTGGGGGGAGGGTGTCGGGGGGGGAGGATGTCGGGGAGGTGGGGGAGGGTGTCGGGGAGGGAAGGTGTCGGGGAGGGGGGGTGTCGGGGAGGTGGGGTGTCGGGGAGGTGGGGTGTCGGGGAGGGGGGTGTCGGGGAGAGGGAGGTGTCGGGGAGGGGGGGTGTCGGGGAGGGGAGGGTGTCGGGGGGGGAGGGTGTCGGGGAGGGGGGGTGTCGGGGAGAGGGGGGTGTCGGGGAGGGGGGGTGTCGGGAAGGGGGGGTGTCGGGAAGGGGGGGTGTCGGGAAGGGGGGGTGTCGGGAAGGGGGGGTGTCGGGGAGCGGGGGTGTCGGGGAGCGGGGGTGTCGGGGAGCGGGGGTGTCGGGGAGCGGGGGTGTCGGGGAGCGGGGGTGTCGGGGAGCGGGGGTGTCGGGGAGCGGGGTTGTCGGGGAGTGGGTGGAGGCTGTCGGGGAGGGGCGAGAGTGTGTCGGAGATTGCGAGGGGGGGAGGGCGCCGGGGATTTGGGAGGGGGGAGGCTGTCGGGGAGTGGGTTGTCGGGGAGGCGAGGGTGTCGGGGAGGGGGTGTGTGTCGGGGAGGGGGTGTGTGTCGGGGAGGGGGTGTGTGTCGGGGAGGGGGTGTGTGTCGGGGAGGGGGTGTGTGTCGGGGAGGGGGTGTGTGTCGGGGAGGGGGTGTGTGTCGGGGAGGGGGTGTGTGTCGGGGAGGGGGTGTGTGTCGGGGAGGGGGTGTGTGTCGGGGAGGGGGTGTGTGTCGGGGAGGGGGTGTGTGTCGGGGAGGGGGTGTGTGTCGGGGAGGGGGTGTGTGTCGGGGAGGGGGTGTGTGTCGGGGAGGGGGTGTGTGTCGGGGAGGGGGTGTGTGTCGGGGAGGGGGTGTGTGTCGGGGAGGGGGTGTGTGTCGGGGAGGGGGTGTGTGTCGGGGAGGGGGTGTGTGTCGGGGGGGGGGGGGTGTCAGGGAAGCGGGGTGTCAGGGAAGGAGGGGGTGTCGGGGAAGGGGGAGGGGAGGGTGTCGGGGATGGGGGGAGGGTGTCGGGGATGGGGGGAGGGTGTCGGGGATGGGGGGGAGGGTGTCGGGGATGGGGGGGTGTCGGGGATGGGGGGAGTGTGTCGGGGATGGGGGAGTGTGTCGGGGATGGGGGGAGGGTGTCGGGGATGGGGGGAGGGTGTCGGGGATGGGGGGGGAGTGTGTCGGGGATGGGGGGAGGGTGTCGGGGATGGGGGAAGAGTGTCGGGGATGGGGGGAGAGTGTCGGGGATGGGGGGAGGGTGTCGGGGATGGGGGGGAGGATGTCGGGGATGGGGGGGAGCGTGTCGCGGAGGGTGTTGGGGAGTGGGGGGGGAGGGTGTCGGGGAGTGGGGGGGGAGGGTGTCGGGGAGTGGGGGGGAGGGTGTCGGGGAGGGGGGGGGAGGATGTCGGGGGGGGGAGGATGTCGGGGACGGGGGAGGGTGTCGCGGAGGGTGTCGGGGGGGGGGAGGAGGATGTCGGGGAGGGGGTGGGAGCGTGTCGCGGAGGGGGGGAGAGGGTGTCGGGGAGGGAGGTTGTCGGGGAGCGGGTGTCGGGCATGGGGGGAGGGTGTCGGGGAGGGGGGGAAAGGGTGTCGGGGAGGGGGGGAGGGTGTCGGGTAGTGGGGGGGAGGGTGTCGGGGAGGGGGGGAGAGGGTGTCGGGGAGGGAGGGCGTCGGGGGAGCGGGGGGAGGGGGTGTCGGGGAGGGGGGGGGAGGATGTCGGGGGGTGGAGGATGTCGGGGAGGGGGGGGGGGAAGGGTGTCGGGGAGGAAGGGTGTCGGGGAGGGGGGGTGTCGGGGAGGGGGGGTGTCGGGGAGGGGGGGTGTCGGGGAGGGGAGGGTGTCGGGGAGGGGGGAGTTTCGGGGAGGGGGTGTGTGTCGGGGAGGGGGTGTGTGTCGGGGAGGGGGTGTGTGTCGGGGAGGGGGTGTGTGTCGGGGAGGGGGTGTGTGTCGGGGAGGGGGTGTGTGTCGGGGAGGGGGTGTGTGTCGGGGAGGGGGTGTGTGTCGGGGAGGGGGTGTGTGTCGGGGAGGGGGTGTGTGTCGGGGAGGGGGTGTGTGTCGGGGAGGGGGTGTGTGTCGGGGAGGGGGTGTGTGTCGGGGAGGGGGTGTGTGTCGGGGAGGGGGTGTGTGTCGGGGAGGGGGTGTGTGTCGGGGAGGGGGTGTGTGTCGGGGGGGGGGGGTGTCAGGGAAGCGGGGTGTCAGGGAAGGGGGGGGTGTCGGGGAAGGGGAGGGGAGGGTGTTGGGGATGGGGGGAGGGTGTCGGGGATGGGGGGAGGGTGTCGGGGATGGGGGGAGGGTGTCGGGGATGGGGGGGAGGGTGTCGGGGATGGGGGGGGAGGGTGTCGGGGATGGGGGGAGTGTGTCGGGGATGGGGGGAGTGTGTCGGGGATGGGGGGAGGGTGTCGGGGATGGGGGAAGGGTGTCGGGGATGGGGGGAGGGTGTCGGGGATGGGGGGAGGGTGTCGGGGGATGGGGTAAGAGTGTCGGGGATGGGGGGAGAGTGTCGGGGATGGGGGGAGGGTGTCGGGGATGGGGGGGGAGGATGTCGGGGATGGGGGGGAGCGTGTCGGGGATGGGGGGGAGCGTGTCGGGGGGGGGAGGATGTCAGGGAGGGGGGAGGGTGTCGCGGAGGGTGTCGGGGGGGGAGGATGTCGGGGAGGGGGAGGAGGATGTCGGGGAGGGAGGGTGTCGGGGAGCGGGTGTCGGGCATGGGGGGAGGGTGTCGGGGAGGGGGGGAGAGGGTGTCGGGGAGGGGGGGAGAGGGTGTCAGGGAGCGGGGGGAGGGTGTCGGGGAGGGGGGGAGAGGGTGTCGGGGAGGGGGGGAGAGGGTGTCGGGGAGGGAGGGTGTCGGGGAGCGGGGGGAGGGGGTGTCGGGGAGGGGGGGGAGGATGTCGGGGGGTGGAGGATTTCGGGGAGGGGGGGGAGGGTGTCGGGGAGGGGGAGTGTCGGGGAGGGGGAGTGTCGCGGAGGGGGGGTGTCGAGGAGGGGGGTGTCGGGGGGGGAGGGTGTCGGGGAGGGGGGGAGTTTCGGGGAGGGGTTTGTGTCGGGGAGGGGGTTGTGTCGGGGAGGGGGGGTGTCGGGGAGGGGGGGTGTCGGGGAGGGGGGGTGTCGGGGAGGGGGGGTGTCGAGGAGGGGGTGTGTCGGGGAGGGGGGGTGTCGGGGAGGGGGGGTGTCGGGGAAGTGGGGTGTCGGGGAGGTGGGGTGTCGGGGAGGGGGGGTGTCGGGGAGGGGGGGTGTCGGGGAGGGGGGGTGTCGGGGAGGGGGGGTGTCGTGGAGGGGGGGTGTCGTGGAGGGGGGGTGTCGGGGAGGGGGGGTGTCGAGGAGGGGGGTGTGGGGGTGTCGAGGAGTGGAGGGGGAGGGAGTCGGGGAGTGGGGGGGAGGGTTTCGGGGAGTGGGGGGGGAGGGTTTCGGGGAGTGGGGGGGAGGGTGTCGGGGAGTGGGGGGTGTCGGGGAGGGGGGTTGTCGGGGAGGGGGGGTGTCGGGGAGGGGGGGGTGTCGGGGAGCGGGGGTGTCGGGGAGCGGGGGTGTCGGGGAGCGGGGGTGTCGGGGAGCGGGGGTGTCGGGGAGCGGGGGTGTCGGGGAGCGGGGGTGTCGGGGAGCGGGGGTGTCGGGGAGCGGGGGTGTCGGGGAGCGGGGGTGTCGGGGAGCGGGGGTGTCGGGGAGCGGTGTCGGGGTGGGAGGGGTGTCGGGGGGAGGATGTCGGGGAGGGGGGTTGTCGGGGGGGTGTCGGGGAAGTGGGTGGTCGGGGAGGGGGGGTCGGGGATTGGGAGGAATGTCGGGGAGGGGGGGTGTCGGGGAGGGGGGGAGTCGGGGAGGGGGGTGTCGGGGAGTGGAAGGGGAGGGAGTCGGGGAGTGGGGGGGAGGGTTTCGGGGAGTGGGGGGGAGGGTGTCGGGGAGTGGGGGGGGGGAGGGTGTCGGGGAGTGGGTGGAAAGCGTGTCGGGGAGGGGAGGGTGTCGGGGAGCGGGGGGAGGGTGGGGGGGGAGTGTGTCGGGAAGGGGGGGAGAGGGTGTCGGGGAGGGGGGAAGAGGGTGTCGGGGAGGGGAGGGTGTCGGGGAGCGGGGGGAGGGTGGGGGGAGTGTGTCGGGAAGGGGGGGAGAGGGTGTCGGGGAGGGGGGAAGAGGGTGTCGGGGAGGGGAGGGTGTCGGGGAGCGGGGGGAGGGTGTGGGGGTGGGTGTTGGGGAGGGGGGGGGAGGGTGTCGGGTAGTGGGGGGGGAGGGTGTCGGGGAGAGGGGGGTGTCGGGGAGCGGGGGGAGGGTGTGGGGGAGGGTGTGGGGGGGGGAGGGTGTGGGGGGGGGGTGAGGATGTCGGGGAGGGTGTCGGGGGGGAGGATGTCGGGGAGGGGGGTGTCGGGGAGGGGGTGTGTGTCGGGGAGGGGGAGTGTCGTGGGAGGGGGTGTGTGTCGGGGAGGGGGTTTGTGTCGGGGAGGGGGTTTGTGTCGGGGAGGGGGTGTGTGTCGGGGAGGGGGTGTGTGTCGGGGAGGGGGTGTGTGTCGGGGAGGGGGTGTGTGTCGGGGAGGGGGTGTGTGTCGGGGAGGGGGTGTGTGTCGGGGAGGGGGGGTGTCGGGGAGGGGGGGTGTCGGGGAGGGCGGGTGTCGGGGAGGGCGGGTGTCGGGGAGGGGGGGTGTCGGGGAGGGGGGGTGTCGGGGAGGGGGGGTGTCGGGGAGGGAGGGTGTCGGGGAGGGGAGGGTGTCGGGGAGGGGGGAGGGTGTCGGGGAGGGGGGAGGGTGTCGGGGAGGGGGGAGGGTGTCGGGGAGGGGGTTGTGTTGGGGAGGGGGGGTGTCGGGGAGGTGGGGTGTCGGGGAGGTGGGGGTGTCGGGGAGGGGGGGTGTCGGGGAGGTGGGGTGTCGGGGAGGGGGGGGGTGTCGGGGAGGGGGGGGTGTCGGGGAGGGGGGGTGTCGGGGAGGGGGATTGTCGGGGAGGGGGGTGTCGGGGAGGGGGGGGTGCCGGGAAGGGGGGGTGACGGGGAGGGGGGTGACGGGGAGGAGGGTTGACGGGGAGGGGGGGTGACGGGGAGGGGGGGTGACGGGGAGGGGGGGTGACGGGGAGGGGGGGTGACGGGGAGGGGGGTGACGGGGAGGGGGGGTGTTGAGGAGTGGGGGGGGAGGGTGTCGGGGAGTGGGGAGGGAGGGTGTCGGGGAGTGGGGGGGGAGGGTGTCGGGGAGGGGAGGGTGTCGGGGAGCGGGGGGAGGGTTGGGGGGAGGATGTCGGGGAGGGGGGGGAAGAGGGTGTCGGGGAGGGGGGAAGAGGGTGTCGCAGAGGGGAGGGTGTCGGGGAGCGGGGGCAGTGTGTGGGGGAGGGTGTCGGGGAGGGGAGGAGAGGGTGTCGGGGAGAGGGGGGTGTCGGGGAGTGGGGGGAGGGTGTCGGGGGGGGAGGATGTCGGGGAGGTGGGGGAGGGTGTCGGGGAGGGAAGGTGTCGGGGAGGTGGGGTGTCGGGGAGGTGGGGTGTCGGGGAGAGGGAGGTGTAGGGGAAGGGGGGTGTCGGGGAGTGGAGGGTGTCGGGGGGGCAGGGTGTCGGGGAGGGGGGGAGGGTGTCGGGGAGGGGGGGTGTCGGGAGGGGGGGTGTCGGGGAGGGGGGGTGTCGGGGAGGGGGGGTGTCGGGAGCGGGGGTGTCGGGGAGCGGGGGTGTCGGGGAGCGGGGGTGTCGGGGAGCGGGGGTGTCGGGGAGCGGGGGTGTCGGGGAGCGGGGTGTCGGGGAGCGGGGGTGTCGGGGAGCGGGGGTGTCGGGGAGCGGGGGTGTCGGGGAGCGGGGGTGTCGGGGAGGCGGGGGTGTCGGGGAGCGGGGGTGTCGGGGAGCGGGGGTGTCGGGGAGCGGGGGTGTCGGGGAGCGGGGGTGTCGGGGAGCGGGGGTGTCGGGGAGCGGGGGTGTCGGGGAGCGGGGGTGTCGGGAGCGGGGGTGTCGGGGAGCGGGGGTGTCGGGGAGCGGGGGTGTCGGGGAGCGGGGGTGTCGGGAGCGGGGGTGTCGGGGAGCGGGGGTGTCGGGGAGCGGGGGTGTCGGGGAGCGGGGGTGTCGGGGAGCGGGGGTGTCGGGGAGCGGGGGTGTCGGGGAGCGGGGGGTGTCGGGGAGCGGGGAGCGGGGGTGTCGGGGAAGGGGAGGGTGTCGGGGATGAAGGGAGGTTGTCGGGGATGGGGGAAGGGTGTCGCGGATGGGGGGAGGGTGTCGGGGATGGGGGGAGGGTGTCGGGGATGGGGGGAGGGTGTCGGGGATGCGGGGAGGATGTCGGGGAGGGGGGGTAGGATGTCGGGGAGGGGTGGTAGGATGTCGGGGGAGGGGGGGGAGGGTGTCGCGGAGGTGTCGGGGGGTGGGGGAGGATGTCGGGGAGGGGGGGAGCGTGTCGCGGAGGATGTCGGGGAGTGGGGAGGGAGGGTATCGGGGATTGGGGAGGGAGGGTGTCGGGGAGTGGGGGGGAGGTTGTCGGGGAGTGGGGGGGAGGGTGTCGGGGAGTGGGGGGGGGAGGGTGTCGGGGAGTGGGGGGGGGAGGGTGTCGGGGAGTGAGGGCGGAGGGTGTCGGGGAGTGGGGGCGAGGGTGTCGGGGAGGGGGGAAGAGGGTGTCGCAGAGGGGAGGGTGTCGGGGAGCGGGGGGAGTGTGTGGGGGAGGGTGTCGGGGAGGGGAGGAGAGGGTGTCGGGGAGAGGGGGGTGTCGGGGAGTGGGGGGAGGGTGTCGGGGGGGAGGATGTCGGGGAGGTGGGGGAGGGTGTCGGGGAGGGAAGGTGTCGGGGAGGTGGGGTGTCGGGGAGGTGGGGTGTCGGGGAGAGGGAGGTGTAGGGGAGGGGGGGTGTCGGGGAGCGGGGGTGTCGGGGAGGTGGGGTGTCGGGGAGGTGGGGTGTCGGGGAGAGGGAGGTGTCGGGGAGGTGGGGTGTCGGGGAGGTGGGGTGTCGGGGAGAGGGAGGTGTAGGGGAGGGGGGGTGTCGGGGAGTGGAGGGTGTCGGGGGGGGAGGGTGTCGGGGAGGGGGGAGGGTGTCGGGGAGGGGGGAGGGTGTCGGGGAGGGGGGGTGTCGGGGAGAGGGGGGGTGTCGGGGAGGGGGGGTGTCGGGGAGGGAGGGTGTCGGGGAGGGGGGTGTCGGGGAGAGGGGGGTGTCGGGGAGGGGGGGTGTCGGGAAGGGGGGGTGTCGGGGAGGGGGGGTGTCGGGGAGGGGGGGTGTCGGGGAGGGGGGGTGTCGGGGAGCGGGGGTGTCGGGGAGCGGGGGTGTCGGGGAGCGGGGGTGTCGGGGAGCGGGGGTGTCGGGGAGCGGGGGTGTCGGGGAGCGGGGGTGTCGGGGAGCGGGGGTGTCGGGGAGCGGGGGTGTCGGGGAGCGGGGGTGTCGGGGAGCGGGGGTGTCGGGGAGCGGGGGTGTCGGGGAGCGGGGAGCGGGGGTGTCGGGGAAGGGGAGGGTGTCGGGGATGGGGGGAGGGTGTCGCGGATGGGGGGAGGGTGTCGGGGATGGGGGGAGGGTGTCGGGGATGGGGGGAGGGTGTAGGGGATGGGGGGAGAGTGTCGGGGATGGGGGGAGGGTGTCGGGGATGCGGGGAGGATGTCGGGGAGGGGGGGTAGGATGTCGGGGAGGGGTGGTAGGATGTCGGGGAGGGGGGGGAGGGTGTCGCGGAGGGTGTCGGGGGGTGGCGGAGGATGTCGGGGAGGGGGGGAGCGTGTCGCGGAGGATGTCGGGGAGTGGGGAGGGAGGGTATCGGGGATTGGGGAGGGAGGGTGTCGGGGAGTGGGGGGGAGGTTGTCGGGGAGTGGGGGGGAGGGTGTCGGGGAGTGGGGGGGGAGGGTGTCGGGGAGTGGGGGGGGGAGGGTGTCGGGGAGTGGGGGCGGAGGGTGTCGGGGAGTGGGGGCGAGGGTGTCGGGGAGTTGGGGGGGAGGGTGTCGGGGAGGGGGGGAGAGGGTGTCGGGGAGGGGAGGGTGTCGGAGAGCGGGGGGAGGGTGTCGGGGAGGGGGGTGTCGGGGAGGGGGGTGTCGGGGAGGGGGGGTGTCGGGGAGCGGGGGTGTCGGGGAGCGGGGAGCGGGGGTGTCGGGGAGCGGGGGTTTCGGGGAGCGGGGGTGTCGGGAGCGGGGGTGTCGGGGAGCGGGGGTGTCGGGGAGCGGGGGTGTCGGGGAGCGGGGGTGTCGGGGAGCGGGGGTGTCGGGGAGCGGGGGTGTCGGGGAGCGGGGAAGGGGGGAGGGGAGGGTGTCGGGGATGAAGGGAGGGTGTCGGGGATGGGGGAAGGGTGTCGGGGGTGGGGGGAGGGTGTCGGGGATGGGGGGAGGGTGTCGGGGATGCGGGGAGGATGTCGGGGAGGGGGGGTAGGATGTCGGGGAGGGGTGGTAGGATGTCGGGGAGGGGGGGGAGGGTGTCGCGGAGGGTGTCGGGGGGTGGGGGAGGATGTCGTGGAGGGGGGGAGCGTGTCGCGGAGGGTGTCGGGGAGTGGGGGGGGGAGGGTATCGGGGAGTGGGGGGGGAGGGTGTCGGGGGGGGGGAGGATGTCTCGGGGAGGGGGTGTCGGGGAGGTGGGGTGTCGGGGAGGGGGTTGTCGGGAGAGGGGGGTGTAGGGGAGGGGGGGTGTCGGGGAGGGGAGGGTGTCGGGGGGGAAGGGTGTCGGGGAGGGGGGAGGGTGTCGGGGAGGGGGGAGGGTGTCGGGGAGGGGGGGTGTCGGGGAGAGGGGGGTGTCGGGGAGGGGGGGTGTCGGGAAGGGGGGTGTCGGGGAGCGGGGAGCGGGGGTGTCGGGGAAGGGGGAGGGGAGGGTGTCGGGATGAAGGGAGGTTGTCGGGGATGGGGGAAGGGTGTCGCGGATGGGGGAGGGTGTCGGGGATGGGGGGAGGGTGTCGGGGATGGGGGGAGGGTGTCGGGGATGGGGGAGGGTGTCGGGGATGGGGGGGAGTGTAGGGATGGGGGGAGAGTGTCGGGGATGGGGGAGGGTGTCGGGGATGCGGGGAGGATGTCGGGGAGGGGGGGTAGGATGTCGGGGAGGGGTGGTAGGATGTCGGGGAGGGGGGGAGGGTGTCGCGGAGGGTGTCGGGGGTTGGGGGAGGATGTCGGGGAGGGGGGAGCGTGTCGCGGAGGATGTCGGGGAGTGGGGAGGGAGGGTATCGGGGATTGGGGAGGGAGGGTGTCGGGGAGTGGGGGGGAGGTTGTC
>NW_027253952.1:0-10820 GCF_044704955.1 Pristiophorus japonicus
ACACTCTCCCTACCCTCTCCTCGGGACACTCTCCCCTCCCCCCCGAGACACTCTCCCCTCCCATCGGGACACTCTCCCCTCCACCCGAGACAGTCTCCCCTCCTCCCGGGACACTCTCCCCTCTCCCCGGGACACTCTCCCCTTCCCCCGGGACACTCTCCCCTCTCCCCGGGACACTCTCCCCTCCCCTCCCCCCGGGACACTCTCCACTCCCCTCGGGACACTCTCCCCTCTCCCCGGGACACTCACGCCACACCTCGGGACACTCTCCCCTCCCCTCCCCCTGGGAAACTCTCCACTCCCCTCGGGACACTCTCCCCTCCCCTCCCCCCGGGACACTCTCCCCTCCCCTCGGGACACTCTCCCCTCCCCTCCCCACGAGACACTCTCCCCTCCCCCCGGGACACTCTCCCTTCCTCCCGGGACACTCTCCCCACCCCCCGGGACACTCTCCCCTACCCTCTCCTCGGGACACTCTCCCCTCCCCCCCGAGACACTCTCCCCTCCCCCCGGGACAATCTCCCCTCCCCCCGGGACACTCTCCCCTCCCCCCGGGACACTCTCCCCTCCTCACGGGACACTCTCCCCTCCCCCCGGGACACTCTTCCCTCCCCTCTCCTCGGGACACTCTCCCTTCCCCCACGATACACTCTCCCCTCCCCTCGGGACACTCTCCCCACCCCCCGAGACACTCTCCCCTCCCCCCGGGACACTCTCCCCTCCACCCGGGACACTCTCCCCTCCCCCCGGGACACTCTCCCCTCCTCACGGGACACTCTCCCCTCCCCCCGTGACACTCTCCCCTACCCTCTCCTCGGGACACTCTCCCCTCCCCCACGAGACACTCTCCCCTCCCCTCGGGACACTCTCCCCTCCCCCCGGGACACTCACCCCGCCCCTCTGGACACTCTCCCCTCCCCTCGGGACACTCTCCCCTCCCCCCGGGACACTCTCCCCTCCCCCCGGGACACTCTCCCCTTCCCCCGGGACACTCTCCCCTACCCTCTCCTCGGGACACTCTCCCCTCCCCCACGAGACACTCTCCCCTCCCCTCGGGACACTCTCCCCTCCCCCCGGGACACTCACCCCGCCCCTCGGGACACTCTCCCCTCCCCTCGGGACACTCTCCCCCCCCTCCCCCTGGGAAACTCTCCCCTCCCCTCGGGACACTCTCCCCTCCCCCCGGAACACACTCCCGTCCCCTCCTCCCGGGACTCTCTCCCCTCCCCTCCCCCCGGGACACTCTCCCCTCCCCTCCCCCCCGAGACACTCTCCACTCCCCTCTCCCCGGGACACTCTCCCCTCCCCCTGGGACACTCTCCCCTCCCCTCTCCTCGGGACACTCTCCCCTCCCCCCCGAGACACACTCCCCTCCCCTCGGGACACTCTCCCCTCCACCCGAGACAGTCTCCCCTCCTCCCGGGACACTCTCCCCTCCCCCCGTGACACTCTCCCCACCCCCCGGGACACTCTCCCCTCCACCGGGGACACTCTCCCCTCCCCCCCGGGACACTCTCTCCTCCCCTCCCCCCGAGACACTCTCCCCTCCCCCCGAGACACTCTCCCCTCCCCCCGAGACACTCTCCCCTCCCCCCGGGACACTCGCCCCTCTCCCCGGGACACTCTCCCCTCCCCCCGAGACACACTCCCCTCCCCCCGAGACACTCTCCCCTCCCCCCGAGACACTCTTCCCTCCCCCCGAGACACTCTCCCCTCCCCCTGAGACACTCTCCCCTCCATCTGAGACATTCTCCACTCCACCCGGGACACTCTCCCCTCCCACCGAGACACTCTCCCCTCCCCCCGAGACACTCTCCCCTCCCCCCGAGACACTCTCCCCTCCCCCCGAGACACTCTCCCCTCCCCCCGAGACACTCTCCCCTCCCGCCGAGACACTCTCCCCTCTCCCCGGGACACTCGCCCCTCTCCCCGGGACACTCTCCCCTCCCCCCGAGACACACTCCCCTCCCCCCGAGACACTCTCCCCTCCCCCCGAGACACTCTTCCCTCCCCCCGAGACACTCTCCCCTCCCCCGAGACACTCTCCCCTCCCCCTGGGACACTCTCCCCTCCCCTCGAGACACTCTCCCCTCCCCCCGAGACACTCTCCCCTCCCCCCGAGACACTCTCCCCTCCCCCCGGGACACTCTCCCCTCCCCCCGGGACACTCTCCCCTCCTCACGGGACACTCTCCCCTCCCCCCGTGACACTCTCCCCTACCCTCTCCTCGGGACACTCTCCCCTCCCCCACGAGACACTCTCCCCTCCCCTCGGGACACTCTCCCCTCCCCCCGGGACACTCACCCCGCCCCTCGGGACACTCTCCCCTCCCCTCGGGACACTCTCCCCTCCCCCCGGGACACTCTCCCCTCCCCCCGGGACACTCTCCCCTCCTCACGGGATACTCTCCCCTTCCCCCGGGACACTCACCCCGCCCCTCGGGACACTCACCCCGCCCCTCGGGACACTCTCCCCTCCCCCCGGGACACTCACCCCGCCCCTCGGGACACTCACCCCGCCCCCCGGGACACTCTCCCCTCCCCCCGGGACACTCACCCCGCCCCTCGGGACACTCACCCCGCCCCTCGGGACACTCTCCCCTCCCCTCGGGACACTCTCCCCCCCCTCCCCCTGGGAAACTCTCCCCTCCCCTCGGGACACTCTCCCCTCCCCCCGGAACACACTCCCCTCCCCTGCCCCCAGGACACACTCCCCTCCCCTCCTCCCGGGACTCTCTCCCCTCCCCTCCCCCCGGGACACTCTCCCCTCCCCTCCCCCCCCGAGACACTCTCCACTCCCCTCTCCCCGGGACACTCTCCCCTCCCCCTGGGACACTCTCCCCTCCCCTCTCCTCGGGACACTCTCCCCTCCCCCCCGAGACACACTCCCCTCCCCTCGGGACACTCTCCCCTCCACCCGAGACAGTCTCCCCTCCTCCCGGGACACTCTCCCCTCCCCCCGGGACACTCTCCCCTCCCCCCCGAGACACTCTCCCCTCCCCCCGGGACACTCTCCCCTCACCCCGGGACACACTCCCCTCCCCCCGGGACACTCTCCCCTCCTCACGGGACACTCTCCCCTCCCCCCGGGACACTCTCCCCTCCCCCCGAGACACACTCCCCTCCCCGCGAGACACTCTCCCCTCCCCCAGGGACACTCTCCCCTCCTCACGGGACACTCTCCCCTCCCCCCGAGAAACTCTCCCCTCCCCCCGAGACACACTCCCCTCCCCTCGGGACACTCTCCCCTCCCCTCTCCTCGGGACACACTCCCCTACCCGCGGAGACACTCTCCCCTCCCCCCGGGACAGTCTCCCCTCCCCCGGTGACACTCTCCCCTCCCCCCGAGACACTCTCTCCTCCCCCTGAGACACTCTCCCCTCCCCCCGGGACACTCTCCCCTACCCTCTCCTCGGGACACTCTCCCCTCGCCCCGGGGACACTCTCCCCTCCCCTCCCCCCGAGACACTCTCCCCTCCCCCGGTGACACTCTCCCCTCCCCCCGAGACACTCTCCCCTCCCCCCGAGACACTCTCCCCTCCCCCGGTGACACTCTCCCCCTCACCCCGAGACACTCGCCCCTCCCCCCGAGACACTCTCCCCGCCCCCCGAGACACGCTCCTCTCCCCCCGAGACACTCTGCCCTCCCCCCGAGACACTCTCCCCACCCCCCGGGACACTCTCCCCTCCACCGGGGACACTCTCCCCTCCCCCCCGGGACACTCTCTCCTCCCCTCCCCCCGAGACACTCTCCCCCTCCCCCCGAGACACTCTCCCCTCCCCCCGAGACACACTCCCCTCTACCCGGGACACTCTCCCCTCCCCCCGAGACACTCTCCCCTCCCCCCGAGACACTCTCCCCTCCCCCCGAGACACTCTCCGCTCCCCCCGAGACACTCTCCCCTCCCCCCGAGACACTCTCCCCTCCCCCCGAGACACTCTTCCCTCCCCCCGAGACACTCTCCCCTCCCCCCGAGACACTCTCCCCTCCCACCGAGACACTCTCCCCTCCCGCCGAGACACTCTCCCCTCTGCCCGGGACACTCGCCCCTCTCCCCGGGACACTCTCCCCTCCCCCCCGAGACACACTCCCCTCCCCCCGAGACACTCTCCCCTCCCCCCGAGACACTCTCCCCTCCCCCTGAGACACTCTCCCCTCCATCTGAGACACTCTCCACTCCCCCTGGGACACTCTCCCCTCCCCTCGAGACACTCTCCCCTCCCCCCGAGACACTCTCCCCTCCCCCCGGGACACTCTCCCCTCCCACCGAGACACTCTCCCCTCCCCCCGAGACACTCTCCCCTCCCCCCGGGACACTCTCCCCCTCCACCCGGGACACTCTCCCCTCCCCCCGGGACACTCTCCCCTCCTCACGAGACACTCTCCCCTCCCCCCGTGACACTCTCCCCTACCCTCTCCTCGGGACACTCTCCCCTCCCCCACGAGACACTCTCCCCTCCCCTCGGGACACTCTCCCCTCCCCCCGGGACACTCACCCCGCCCCTCTGGACACTCTCCCCTCCCCTCGGGACACTCTCCCCTCCCCCCGGGACACTCTCCCCTCCCCCCGGGACACTCTCCCCTTCCCCCGGGACACTCTCCCCTACCCTCTCCTCGGGACACTCTCCCCTCCCCCACGAGACACTCTCCCCTCCCCTCGGGACACTCTCCCCTCCCCCCGGGACACTCACCCCGCCCCTCGGGACACTCTCCCCTCCCCTCGGGACACTCTCCCCCCCCTCCCCCTGGGAAACTCTCCCCTCCCCTCGGGACACTCTCCCCTCCCCCCGGAACACACTCCCGTCCCCTCCTCCCGGGACTCTCTCCCCTCCCCTCCCCCCGGGACACTCTCCCCTCCCCTCCCCCCCGAGACACTCTCCACTCCCCTCTCCCCGGGACACTCTCCCCTCCCCCTGGGACACTCTCCCCTCCCCTCTCCTCGGGACACTCTCCCCTTCCCCCGAGACACACTCCCCTCCCCTCGGGACACTCTCCCCTCCACCCGAGACAGTCTCCCCTCCTCCCGGGACACTCTCCCCTCCCCCCGTGACACTCTCCCCACCCCCCGGGACACTCTCCCCTCCACCGGGGACACTCTCCCCTCCCCCCCGGGACACTCTCTCCTCCCCTCCCCCCGAGACACTCTCCCCTCCCCCCGAGACACTCTCCCCTCCCCCCGAGACACCCCTCCCCCCGGGACACTCGCCCCTCTCCCCGGGACACTCTCCCCTCCCCCCGAGACACACTCCCCTCCCCCCGAGACACTCTCCCCTCCCCCCGAGACACTCTTCCCTCCCCCCGAGACACTCTCCCCTCCCCCTGAGACACTCTCCCCTCCATCTGAGACATTCTCCACTCCACCCGGGACACTCTCCCCTCCCACCGAGACACTCTCCCCTCCCCCCGAGACACTCTCCCCTCCCCCCGGGACACTCGCCCCTCTCCCCGGGACACTCTCCCCTCCCCCTGGGACACTCTCCCCTCCCCTCTCCTCGGGACACTCTCCACGCCCCCCCGAGACACATCCCCTCCCCCCGGGACACTCTCCCCTCCCCCCGGGACACTCTCCCCTCCCCCCGGGACACTCTCCCCTCCCCCCGGGACACTCTCACGTCCCCTCCCCCCGAGACACACTCCACTCCCCCCGGGACACTCTCCCATCCCCCCGGAACACTCTCCCCTCTCCCCGGGACACTCACGCCACACCTCGGGACACTCTCCCCTCCCCTCCCCCTGGGAAACTCTCCACACCCCTCGGGACACTCTCCCCTCCCCTCCCCCCGGGACACTCTCCCCTCCCCTCGGGACACTCACCCCTACCCTCCCCACGAGACACTCTCCCCTCCCCCCGGGACACTCTCCCTTCCTCCCGGGACACTCTCCCCTCCCCCCGGGACACTCCCCTACCCTCTCCTCGGGACACTCTCCCTTCCTCCCGGGACACTCTCCCCTCCCCCCGGGACACTCTCCCCTACCCTCTCCTCGGGACACTCTCCCCTCCCCCCGGGACACTCTCCCCCTCCCCCCCGAGACACTCTCCCCTCCCCCCGGGACACTCTCCCCTCCCCCCGGGACACACTCCCCTCCCCCCGGGACACTCTCCCCTCCTCACGGGACACTCTCCCCTCCCCCCGGGACACTCTCCCCTCCCCCCGAGACACACTCCCCTCCCCCCGAGACACTCTCCCCTCCCCCCGGGACACTCTCCCCTCCTCACGGGACACTCTCCCCTCCCCCCGAGAAACTCTCCCCTCCCCCCGAGACACACTCCCCTCCCCTCGGGACACTCTCCCCTCCCCTCTCCTCGGGACACACTCCCCTCCCCCCGGGACACTCTCCCCTCCCCCCGGGACACTCTCCCCTTCCCCCGGGACACTCTCCCCTACCCTCTCCTCGGGACACTCTCCCCTCCCCCACGAGACACTCTCCCCTCCCCTCGGGACACTCTCCCCTCCCCCCGGGACACTCACCCCGCCCCTCGGGACACTCTCCCCTCCCCTCGGGACACTCTCCCCCCCCTCCCCCTGGGAAACTCTCCCCTCCCCTCGGGACACTCTCCCCTCCCCCCGGAACACACTCCCGTCCCCTCCTCCCGGGACTCTCTCCCCTCCCCTCCCCCCGGGACACTCTCCCCTCCCCTCCCCCCCGAGACACTCTCCACTCCCCTCTCCCCGGGACACTCTCCCCTCCCCCTGGGACACTCTCCCCTCCCCTCTCCTCGGGACACTCTCCCCTCCCCCCCGAGACACACTCCCCTCCCCTCGGGACACTCTCCCCTCCACCCGAGACAGTCTCCCCTCCTCCCGGGACACTCTCCCCTCCCCCCGTGACACTCTCCCCACCCCCCGGGACACTCTCCCCTCCACCGGGGACACTCTCCCCTCCCCCCCGGGACACTCTCTCCTCCCCTCCCCCCGAGACACTCTCCCCTCCCCCCGAGACACTCTCCCCTCCCCCCGAGACACTCTCCCCTCCCCCCGGGACACTCGCCCCTCTCCCCGGGACACTCTCCCCTCCCCCCGAGACACACTCCCCTCCCCCCGAGACACTCTCCCCTCCCCCCGAGACACTCTTCCCTCCCCCCGAGACACTCTCCCCTCCCCCTGAGACACTCTCCCCTCCATCTGAGACATTCTCCACTCCACCCGGGACACTCTCCCCTCCCACCGAGACACTCTCCCCTCCCCCCGAGACACTCTCCCCTCCCCCCGGGACACTCGCCCCTCTCCCCGGGACACTCTCCCCTCCCCCTGGGACACTCTCCCCTCCCCTCTCCTCGGGACACTCTCCACGCCCCCCCGAGACACATCCCCTCCCCCCGGGACACTCTCCCCTCCCCCCGGGACACTCTCCCCTCCCCCCGGGACACTCTCCCCTCCCCCCGGGACACTCTCACGTCCCCTCCCCCCGAGACACACTCCACTCCCCCCGGTACACTCTCCCTTCCCCCGGGACACTCTCCCATCCCCCCGGAACACTCTCCCCTCTCCCCGGGACACTCACGCCACACCTCGGGACACTCTCCCCTCCCCTCCCCCTGGGAAACTCTCCACACCCCTCGGGACACTCTCCCCTCCCCTCCCCCCGGGACACTCTCCCCTCCCCTCGGGACACTCACCCCTACCCTCCCCACGAGACACTCTCCCCTCCCCCCGGGACACTCTCCCTTCCTCCCGGGACACTCTCCCCTCCCCCCGGGACACTCCCCTACCCTCTCCTCGGGACACTCTCCCTTCCTCCCGGGACACTCTCCCCTCCCCCCGGGACACTCTCCCCTACCCTCTCCTCGGGACACTCTCCCCTCCCCCCGGGACACTCTCCCCTCCCCCCCGAGACACTCTCCCCTCCCCCCGGGACACTCTCCCCTCCCCCCGGGACACACTCCCCTCCCCCCGGGACACTCTCCCCTCCTCACGGGACACTCTCCCCTCCCCCCGGGACACTCTCCCCTCCCCCCGAGACACACTCCCCTCCCCCCGAGACACTCTCCCCTCCCCCCGGGACACTCTCCCCTCCTCACGGGACACTCTCCCCTCCCCCCGAGAAACTCTCCCCTCCCCCCGAGACACACTCCCCTCCCCTCGGGACACTCTCCCCTCCCCTCTCCTCGGGACACACTCCCCTACCCGCGGAGACACTCTCCCCTCCCCCCGGGACAGTCTCCCCTCCCCCGGTGACACTCTCCCCTCCCCCCGAGAAACTCTCCCCTCCCCCCGAGACACTCTCTCCTCCCCCTGAGACACTCTCCCCTCCCCCCGGGACACTCTCCCCTACCCTCTCCTCGGGACACTCTCCCCTCCCCCCGAGACACTCTCCCCTCGCCCCGGGGACACTCTCCCCTCCCCTCCCCCCGAGACACTCTCCCCTCCCCCGGTGACACTCTCCCCTCCCCCCGAGACACTCGCCCCTCCCCCCGAGACACTCTCCCCGCCCCCCGAGACACGCTCCTCTCCCCCCGAGACACTCTGCCCTCCCCCCGAGACACTCTCCCCACCCCCCGGGACACTCTCCCCTCCCCCCCGGGACACTCTCTCCTCCCCTCCCCCCGAGACACTCTCCCCTCCCCCCGAGACACTCTCCCCTCCCCCCGAGACACTCTCCCCTCTCCCCGGGACACTCTCCCCTCCCCCCGAGACACTCTCCCCTCCCCCCGAGACACTCTCCCCTCCCCCCGAGACACTCTCCGCTCCCCCCGAGACACTCTCCCCTCCCCCCGAGACACTCTCCCCTCCCCCCGAGACACTCTTCCCTCCCCCCGAGACACTCTCCCCTCCCCCCGAGACACTCTCCCCTCCCACCGAGACACTCTCTCCTCCCCCCGGGACACTCTCCCCTCCCCCCGGGACACTCTCCCCTCCCCCCGGGACACTCTCCCCTCCTCACGGGACACTCTCCCCTCCCCCCGTGACACTCTCCCCTACCCTCTCCTCGGGACACTCTCCCCTCCCCCACGAGACACTCTCCCCTCCCCTCGGGACACTCTCCCCTCCCCCCGGGACACTCACCCCGCCCCTCGGGACACTCTCCCCTCCCCTCGGGACACTCTCCCCTCCCCCCGGGACACTCTCCCCTCCCCCCGGGACACTCTCCCCTCCTCACGGGACACTCTCCCCTTCCCCCGGGACACTCTCCCCTACCCTCTCCTCGGGACACTCTCCCCTCCCCCACGAGACACTCTCCCCTCCCCTCGGGACATTCTCCCCTCCTCCCGGGACACTCACCCCGCCCCTCGGGACACTCTCCCCTCCCCTCGGGACACTCTCCCCCCCTCCCCCTGGGAAACTCTCCCCTCCCCTCGGGACACTCTCCCCTCCCCCCGGAACACACTCCCCTCCCCTCCCCCCATGACACACTCCCCTCCCCTCCTCCCGGGACTCGCTCCCCTCCCCTCCCCCCGGGACACTCTCCCCTCCCCTCCCCCCCGAGACACTCTCCACTCCCCTCTCCCCGGGACACTCTCCCCTCCCCCTGGGACACTCTCCCCTCCCCTCTCCTCGGGACACTCTCCCCTCCCCCCCGAGACACACTCCCCTCCCCTCGGGACACTCTCCCCTCCACCCGAGACAGTCTCCCCTCCTCCCGGGACACTCTCCCCTCCACCGGGGACACTCTCCCCTCCCCCCCGGGACACTCTCTCCTCCCCTCCCCCCGAGACACTCTTCCCTCCCCCCGAGACACTCTCCCCTCCCACCGAGACACTCTCCCCTCCCCCGAGACACTCTCCCCTCCCCCCGGGACACTCTCCCCTCCCCCCGAGACACACTCCCCTCCCCCCGAGACACTCTCCCCTCCCCCTGAGACACTCTTCCCTCCACCCGGGACACTCTCCCCTCCCACCGAGACACTCTCCCTTCCCCCCGAGACACTCTCCCCTCCCCCCGGGACACTCGCCCCTCTCCCCGGGACACTCTCCCCTCCCCCTGGGACACTCTCCCCTCCCCTCTCCTCGGGACACTCTCCACTCCCCCCCGAGACACATCCCCTCCCCCCGGGACACTCTCCCCTCCCCCCGGGACACTCTCCCCTCCCCCCGGGACACTCTCCCCTCCCCCCGAGACACACTCCACTCCCCCCGGTACACTCTCCCTTCCCCCGGGACACTCTCCCATCCCCCCGGAACACTCTCCCCTCTCCCCGGGACACTCTCCCCTCTCCCCGGGACACTCTCCCCTCTCCCCGGGACACTCTCCCCTCCCCCCGAGACACTCTCCCCTCCCCCCGAGACACTCTCCCCTCTCCCCGGGACACTCTCCCCTCCCCCCGAGACACTCTCCCCTCCCCCCGAGACACTCTCCCCTCCCCCCGAGACACTCTCCGCTCCCCCCGAGACACTCTCCCCTCCCCCCGAGACACTCTCCCCTCCCCCCGAGACACTCTTCCCTCCCCCCGAGACACTCTCCCCTCCCCCCGAGACACTCTCCCCTCCCACCGAGACACTCTCCCCTCCCCCCGAGACACTCTCCCCTCCCCCCGGGACACTCGCCCCTCTCCCCGGGACACTCTCCCCTCCCCCCGAGACACACTCCCCTCCCCCCGAGACACTCTCCCCTCCCCCCGAGACACTCTTCCCTCCCCCCGAGACACTCTCCCCTCCCCCTGAGACACTCTCCCCTCCATCTGAGACACTCTCCACTCCCCCCGGGACACTCTCCCCTCCCACCGAGACACTCTCCCCTCCCCCCGAGACACTCTCCACTCCCCCCGGGACACTCTCCCCTCCCCCCGGGACACTCTCCCCTCCCCCCGGGACACTCTCCCCTCCTCACGGGACACTCTCCCCTCCCCCCGGGACACTCTCCCCTACCCTCTCCTCGGGACAC
>NW_027253953.1:0-10813 GCF_044704955.1 Pristiophorus japonicus
GGGGAAGGGTAAGTGTCCCGGGGGGAGGGGAGAGTGTCTCGGGGGGAGGGGAGAGTGTCCCGAGGGGAGGGGAGGGGCGAGTGTCTCGGGGGGAGGGGAGAGTGTCTCGGGGGGAGGGGAGGGGAGAGGGTCCCGGGTGGAGGGGAGGGGAGAGTGTCCCGGGAATAGGGGAGGGGAGAGTGTCGCGGGGGTAGGGGAGGGGAGAGTGTCCCGGGGGAGGAGAGGGGAGTGTCCCGGGGGTAGGGGAGGGGAGAGCGTCCCGGGGGAGGGGAGTGTGTTCCGAGGGGAGGGGAGGGGAGAGTGTCCCAAGGGGAGGGGTGAGTGTCCCGAGGGGAGGGGTGAGTGTCCCAGGGGGAGGGGAGAGTGTCTCGGGGGGAGAGGGGAGTGTCCCGGGGGGAGGGGAGAGTGTCTCGGGGGGAGGGGGGAGTGTCCCGGGGGGAGGGGAGAGTGTCTCGGGGGGAGTGGTGAGTGTCCCGGGGGGAGGGGAGAGTGTCTCGGGGGTAGGGGAGAGTGTCCCGGGGGGAGGGGAGAGTGTCTCGGGGGGGGAGGGGAGACTGTCCCAAGGAGATTGGAGTGGAGAGTGTCCCGGGGGGAGGGGAGGGGAGAGTGTCTCGGGGTGAGGGGAGTGGGTCTCGGGGGGAGGGGAGGGGAGAGTGTCTCGGGGTGAGGGGAGTGGAGAATGTCTCGGGGGGGGAGGGGAGAGTGTCCCGGGGGGAGGGGAGGGGAGAGGGTCTCGGGGGGAGGGGAGGGGAGAGTGTCCCGGGGGGAGGGGAGGGGAATGTGTCCTGGGGGGAGGGGAGTGGAGAGTGTCCCGGAAGGAGGGGAGAGAGTCTCAGGGCGGAGGGGAGAGTGTCCCGGGGGAGGGGAGAGTGTCTCTGGGGGAGGGGAGGGGAGAGTGTCTCGCGGGGAGGGGAGGGGAGCGTGTCCCGGGGGGAGGGGAGGGGAGAGTGTCCCGGGGGGAGGGGAGAGTGTCTCGGGGGGAGGGGAGGGGAGAGTGTCTCGGGGGGAGGGGAGGGGAGAGTGTCCCGGGGGAGGGGAGAGTGTCTCAGGGGGAGGGGAGAGGAGAATGTCTCGCGGGGAGGGGAGGGGAGGGTGTCCCGGGGGGAGGGGGGGGAGAGTGTCCCGGGGGAGGGAGGGAGAGTGTCCCGGGGGGAGGGGAGAGTGTCTCAGGGGGAGGGGAGAGTGTCCCGGGAGGAGGGGAGAGTGTCACGGGGGGAGGGAGAGTGTGCGGGGGGAGGGAGAGTTTCCCGAGGGGAGGGGAGAGTGTCCCGATGGTAGGGGAGAGTGTCCCGGCGGGAGGCGAGAGTGTCCCGGGAGGAGGGAGAGTGTCACGGGGGGAGGGGAGAGTGTCCCGGGGGGAGGGGAGAGTTTCCCGGGGGAAGGCAGATTGTCCCGGGGGGAGGGGAGAGTGTCCCAGTGGGAGGGGAGAGTTTCTCGGGGGGAGGGGAGGGGAGAGTGTCCCGGGGGGAGGGGAGGGGAAAGTGTTCCGGGGTGAGGGGAGGGGAGTGTGTTCCGGGGGGAGGGGAGAGTGTCCCGGGGGGAGGGGAGAGTGTCCCGGGGTGAGTTGAGAGTGTTCCGGGGGGAGGGGTGAGTGTCCCAGAGGGAGGGGAGAGTGTCTCGGCGGGAGGGGAGAGTGTCCCGGGAGGAGGGGAGGGTGTCCCGGGGGATGGGGAGAGTGTCCCGGGGGGAGGGGAGAGTGTCTCGCGGGGAGGGGAGAGTGTCTCGGGGCGGAGGGGAGGGGAGAGTGTCTCGGGGGGAGGGGAGTGGAGAGTGTCTCGGGGGGAGGGGAGGGGAGAGTGTCTCGGGGCGAGGGGTGTGGAGAGTGTCTCGGGGGAGGGGAGGGGAGAGTGTCTCGGGGGGAGGGGAGGGGAGAGTGTCCCGGGGGAGGGGAGAGAGTCCCGGGGGAGGGGAGAGTGTCCCGGGGGAGGAGAGGGGAGTGTCCCGGGGGTAGGGGAGGGGAGAGCGTCCCGGGGGGAGGGGAGGGGAGAGTGTTTCGGGGGGAGGGGAGGGGAGAGTGTCTCGGGGGGAGGGGAGTGGAGAATGTCCCCGGGGGAGGGAGAGAGTCTCGGGGGGAGGGAAGTGTGTCCCGGGGGGAAGGGAGAGTGTCCCGGGGGTAGGGGAGGGGAGAGCGTCCCGGGGGAGGGGAGTGTGTTCCGAGGGGAGGGGAGTGTGTTCCGAGGGGAGGGGAGGGGAGAGTGTCCCGAGGGGAGGGGTGAGTGCCCCGAGGGGAGGGGTGAGTGCCCCGAGGGGAGGGGTGAGTGTCTCGGGGGGAGGGGAGAGTGTCCCGGGGGGAGGGTAGAGTGTCCCGGGGGGAGGGGAGAGGGTCTCGGGGGGAGGGGAGTGGAGAGTGTCTCGGGGTGAGGGGAGTGGAGAATGTCTCGGGGGGGGGAGGGGAGAGTGTCCGGGGGGAGGGGAGGGGAATGTGTCCCGGGGGGAGGGGAGAGAGTCTCAGGCGGAGGGGAGAGTGTCCCGGGGGGAGGGGAGGGGAGAGTGTCCCGGGGGGAGGGGAGAGTGTCTCGGGGGAGGGGAGGGGAGAGTGTCTCGGGGAAGGGAGTGGAGAATGTCTCGCGGGGAGGGGAGGGGAGGGTGTCCCGGGGGGAGGGAGGGGAGAGTGTCCAGGGGGGAGGGGAGGGGGAGAGTGTCCCGGGGGGAGGGGAGAGTGTCCCGGGGGATGGGGAGAGTGTCCCGGGGGGGGAGGGGAGAGTGTCTCAGGGGGAGGGGAGAGTGTCCCGGGAGGAGGGGAGAGTGTCACGGGGGGAGGGGGAGAGTGTCCCGGGGGGAGGGGAGAGTTTCCCGGGGGGAAAGCAGATTGTCCCGGGGGGAGTGGAGAGTGTCCCGGGGGGAGGGGAGAGTGTCTCAGGGGGAGGGGACAGTGTCTCAGTGGGAAGGGAGAGTGTCTCGGGGGGAGGGGAGAGTGTCTCGGGAGGGAGGGGAGAGTGTCTCGGGGGAGGGGAGAGTGTCTCGGGGGGAGGGGAGAGTGTCTCGGGGGAACAGAGAGTGTCTCGGGAGGAGGGGAGGGGAGAGTGTCCCGGGAGGAGAGGGGAGGGTGTCCCGGGGGATGGGGAGAGTGTCCCGGGGGGAGGGGAGAGTGTATCGGGGGGAGGGGCGAGTGTCTCGGGAGGAGGGGAGGGGAGAGTGTCCCGGGGGAGTGGAGAGTGTTCCGGGGCGAGGGGAGGGGAGTGTGTTCCGGGGGGAGGGGAGGAGAGAGTGTCCCGAGGGGAGGGGAGAGTGTCCCGAGGGGAGGGGGTGAGTGTCCCGGGGGGAGGGGAGAGTGTCTCGGGGGGAGGGGAGAGTGTCCCGGGAGGAGGGGAGAGTGTCCCGGGGGAGGGGAGAGTGTCCCGGGAGGAGGGGAGAGTGTCCCGGGGGAGGGGAGAGTGTTCCGGGGGGAGGGGAGAGTGTCTCGGGGCGGAGGGGAGAGGGTATCGGGGGGAGGGGCGAGTGTCTCGGGGGAGGGGAGGGGAGAGTGTCCCGGGGGAGGGGAGAGTGTTCCGGGGCGAGGGGAGGGGAGTGTGTTCCGGGGGGAGGGGAGGAGAGAGTGTCCCGAGGGGAGGGGAGAGTGTCCCGAGGGGAGGGGTGAGTGTCCCGGGGGGAGGGGAGAGTGTCTCGGGGGGAGGGGAGAGTGTCCCGGGGGGGTGGAGAGTGTCCCGGGGGGAGTTGTGAGTGTCCCGGGGGGAGGGGAGAGTGTCTCGGGGGGAGGGGAGAGTGTCCTTGGAGGAGGGGAGAGTGTCCCGGGGGGAGTGGAGAGTGTCCCGGGGGGAGGGGAGAGTGTCTCGGGGGGGAGGGGTGAGTGTCCCGAGGAGAGGGGAGGGGAGAGTGTCCCGGGGGGGAGGGGTGAGTGTCCCGAGGAGAGGGGAGGGGAGAGTGTCCCGGGGGGGATGGGAGAGTGTCCCGTGGGGAGGGTAGAGTGTCTCGGGGGGAGGGGAGAGTGTCCCGGGGGGAAGGGAGAGGGTCCGGCGGGGGTGGAGAGAGTGTCTTGGGGAGAGGGGAGGGGAGAGTGTCTCGGGGGGTGGGGAGTGGAGAGTGTCTCGGGGGGAGGGGAGTGGAGAGTGTCTCGGGGGTCGGGACGGTAGAGTGCCCCGGGGCGAGGGGAGAATGTCTCGGGGGGAGGGGAGAGTGTCTCGGGGGAGGGGAGAGTGACTCGGGGGAGGGCAGAGTGCCTCAGGGGTAGGGGAGAGTGTCCCGGGGGGAAGGGTAAGTGTCCCGGGGGGAGGGGAGTGTGTCTCGGGGGGAGGGCAGAGTGTCTCGGGGGGAGGGGAGAGTGTCTCGGGGGGAGGGGAGAGTGTCTCGGGGGGAGGGCAGAGTGTCTCGCGGGTAGGGTAGTGTGGCCCGGGGGGAGGGGAGAGTGTCTCACGGGGAGGGGAGAGTGTCCCGGGGGAGGGGAGAGTGTCCGGGGGGCGGGGAGAGTGTCTCGGGGGGAGGGGAGAATGTCTCTGGGGGAGGGGAGAGTGTCTCGGGGGAGCGGAGAGTGTCTCAGGGGGAGGGGAGAGAGTCTCGGGGGAGGTGAGAGTGTCTCGGGGGGAGGGGATAGTGTCTCGGGGGGAGGGGAGAGTGTCTCGGGGGGAGGGGAGGGGAAAGTGTCTCGGGGGGAGGGGAGGGGAGAGTGTCTCGGGGGGAGGGGAGTGGAGAGAGTCTCGGGGGGAGGGGAGGGGAGAGGGTCCCAGGGGGAGGGGAGGGGAGAGTGTCCCGGGGGTAGGGGAGGGGAGAGTGTCCCGGGATGTGGGGAGGGGAGTGTGTCCTGGGGGTTGGGGATGCGAGTGTGTTCCGGGGGGAGGGGAGGGGAGAGTGTCCCGAGAGGAGTGGAGAGTTTCCCAGGGGGAGGGGAGGGGAGAGTGTCTCGGGGTGAGTTTCGGTGTGAAGGGAGAGTGTCTCGGGGGGAGGGGAGAGTGTCCCGAGAGGATGGGAGAGTGTCCCGAGGGGAGGGGAGAGTGTCCCGAGGGGAGGGGAGAGTGTCCCGAGGGGAGGGGAGAGTGTCCCGTGGGGAGGCGAGAGTGTCCCGGGGGGAAGGGAGAGTGTCCCGTGAGGTGGGGAGAGTGTCCCGGGGGGAAGGGAGAGTGTCCCGTGAGGTGGGGAGAGTGTCCCGGGGTGAGTGGAAACTGTCTCGGGGGGAGGGGAGAATGTCTCGGGGGAGGGGAGAGTGTCCCGAGCGGAGGGGAGAGCGTCCCGAGGGGAGGGGAGAATGTTCTGGGGGGAGGCGAGAGTGTCGCGGGTGGAGGGGAGAGTGTCATGGGTGGAAGGGAGAGTGTCCCGGGGGGAGGGGAGCGTGTCCCGTGGGGAAGGGAGAGTGTCCCGGGGAAGGGAAGAGTGTCTCGGAGTGAGGGGAGGGGAGAGTGTCCCCGGGGCGAGGGGAGAGTGTCTCGGGGGGAGGGGAGAGTGTCTCGGGGGGAAGGGGAGAGAGACTCGGGGGGAGGGGCAAGTGTCCCGGGGGAGGGGAGAGTGTCTCGGGGGGAGGGGAGAGTGTCCTGGGAGGAGGGGAGAGTGTCCCGGGGGAGGGGAGAGTGTCCCGGGGGAGGGGAGGGGAGAGTGTCTCGGGGGGAGGGGAGAATGTCTCAGGGGGAGGGGAGAGTATCCCGAGGGGAGGGGAGAGTGTCACTGGGGAGGGGAGAGTGTCCCGAGGGGAGGGGAGAGTGTCCCGGGGGGAGGGGAGAGTGTTTCGGGGGAGGGGAGAGTGTCTCAGGGGGAGGGGAGAGTGCCTCTTGGGGAGGAGAGAGTGTCTCAGGGGGAGGGGAGAGTGCCTCGGGGGGAGGGGAGTGTGTCTCGGGGGGAGGTGAGATTGTCTCGGGGGCAGGGGAGAGTGTCTCGGGGGGAGGGGAGAGTGTCTCGGGGGGAGGGGAGAGTGTCTCTGGGGGAATGGAGAGTGTCTCGGGGGGAGGGGTGGGGAGAGTGTCTAGGGGGGAGGGGAGTGGAGAGTGTCCCGGGCGGAGGGGAGGTGAGACTGTCCCGGGCGGAGGGGAGGGGAGAGTGTCCCGGGGGGATGGGAGGGGAGTGTGTCCCGGCGTGAGGGGAGGGGAGTGTGTACCGGGGCGAGGGGTTCGGAGAGTGTCGCGAGGGGAGTGGAGAGTTTCCCAAGTGGTGTGGAGGGGAGAATGTCCCGAGGGGAGGGGAGAGTGTCCCGGGAGGAGGGGAGAGTGACCCGAGGGTAGGGGAGAGTGACCCGGGGGTGTGGAGAGTGTCTCGGGGGGAGGGGAGAGTGTCCCGCGGAGAGGAAAGGGGAGAGTGTCCCGGGGGGAGGGGAGAGTGTCCCGGGGGGAAGGGAGAGTATCCTGGGGGGAGGGGAGAGTGACCCGAGGGGAGGGGAGAGTGTCTCAGGGGGAGGGGAGAGTGACCCGGGGGGAGGGGAGAGTGTCCCGTAGGGAGAAGAGATTGTCCCGGGGGGAGGGGAGGGGAGAGTGTCCCGGGGGGGAGGGGAGAGTGTCCCGGGGGGAGGGGAGCGTGTCCCGGGAGGAGGAGAGAATGACCCGGGGGTGTGGAGAGTGTCTCGGGGGGGAGGGGAGAGTGTCTCGCGGCGAGGGGAGGGGAGAATGTCCCGGGGGGAGGGAGAGTGTCCCGGGGGGAGGGGAGAGTGTCCCGGGGGGAAGGGAGAGTGTCCTGAGGGGAGGGGAGAGTGACCCGAGGGGAGGGGAGAGTGTCTCAGGGGGAGGGGAGAGTGACCCGGGGGGAGGGGAGAGTATCCCGAGGGGAGGGGAGTGTGTCCCGTAGGGAGGGGAGAGTGTCTCGGGGGAGGGGAGAGTGTCTCAGGGGGGAGGGGAGTGTGTCTCGGGGGGAGGGGAGAGTGTCTCGGGGGGAGGGGAGAGTGTCCCAGGGGGAGGGGAGAGTGTCTCATGAGGAGGGGAGAGTGTCCCAGGGGGAGGGGAGAGTGTCCCGGGGGGAGCGGAGAGTGTCCAGAGGGGAGGGGGGAGAGTCTCAGGGGGAGGGGAGAGTGTCCTGGGAGGAGGGGAAAGTGTCCCGGGGGGAGGGGAGAGTGTCCAAGGGGGAGGGGAGGGGAGGGTGTCCCGGGGGGAGGGGAGAGTGTCTCGGGGGTGGGGAGGGGAGAGTGTCCAGGGGGGGAGGGGAGAATATCCCGGGGGGAGGGGAGAGTGTCCCGGGTGGGTGGGGAGAGTGTCTTGGGGGGAGGGGAGTGTGTCCCAGTGGGAGGGGAGAGTGTCCCAGGGGGAGGGGAGAGTGTCTCTGGGGGAATGGAGAGTGTCTCGGGGGTAGTGGAGAGTGCCTTGGTGGGAGGGGAGAGTGTCTCGGGGGGAGGGGAGAGTATCTCGGGGTGAGGGGAGAGTGTCTCGGGGGGAGGGGTGGGGAGAGTGTCTCGGGGGGAGGGGAGTGGAGAGTGTCTCGGTGGGAGGGGAGGGGAGAGTGTCCCGGGCGGAGGGGAGGTGAGAGTGTCCCGGGCGGAGGGGAGAGTGTCCCGGGGGGAGTGGAGGGGTGAGTGTCCCGGCGTGAGGGGAGGGGAGTGTGTACCGGGGGGAGGGGAGCGGAGAGTGTCGCGAGGGGAGTGGAGAGTTTCTCAAGGGGTGGGGAGGGGAGAATGTCCCGAGGGGAGGGGAGAGTGTCCCGGGAGGAGGGGAGAGTGACCCGGGATGAGGGGAGAGTGTCTCGGGGGGAGGGGAGAGTGTCCCGAGAGGAGGGGAGAGTGACCCGGGGGTGTGGAGAGTGTCTCGGGGAGGAGGGGAGAGTGTCCCACGGAGAGGGGAGGGGAGAGTGTCCCGCGGAGAGGGGAGTGGAGAGTGTCCGGGGGGAGGGGAGAGTGTCCCGGGGGGAGGGGAGTGTGTCCCGGGGGGAGGGGAGAGTGTCCTGGGGGGAGGGGAGAGTGACCCGAGGGGAGGGAAGAGTGCCTCAAGGGGAGGGGAGGGTGTCCCGGCGGTAGGGGAGAGTGTCCCGAGGGGAGGGGAGTGTGTCCCGTGGGGAGGAGAGATTGTCCCGGGGGGTGGAGAGGGGAGAGTGTCGCGGATGTGGAGGAGAGAGTGTCCCGGGGGGAGGGGAGAGTGTCTCGGGGGAGGGGAGAGTGTCTCAGGGGGAGGGGAGTGTGTCTCGGGGGGAAGGGAGAGTGTCTCGGGGGGAGTGGAGAGTGTCCCAGGGGGAGGGGAGAGTGTCTCATGAGGAGGGGAGAGTGTCCCAGGGGGAGGGGAGAGTGTCCTGGGGGGAACGGAGAGTGTCCCGGGGGGAGCGGAGAGTGTCCAGAGGGGAGGGGGGAGTGTTTCAGGGGGAGTGGAGCGTGTCCTGGGAAGAGGGGAGAGTGTCCCGGTGGGAGGGGAGAGTGTCCCGGGGGGAGTGGAGGGGAGGGTGTCCCGGGGGGAGGGGAGAGTGTCTCGGGGTGGAGAGGGGAGAGTGTACCGGGGGGGAGGGGAGTGTATCCCTGGGGGAGGGGAGAGTGTCCCGGGGGGGGTGGGGAAAGTGTCTTGGGGGGAGGGGAGAGTGTCCCAGGGGGAGGGGAGAGTGTCCCAGGGGGAGGGGAGAGTGTCCCAGGGGGAGGGGAGAGTGTCCCAGGGGGAGGGGAGAGTGTCCCAGGGGAGGGAGAGTGTCCCAGGGGGAGGGGAGAGTGTCCCAGGGGGAGGGGAGAGTGTCCCAGGGGAGGGGAGAGTGTCCGGGGGGAGGGGAGAGTGTCCCAGAGGAGGGGAGAGTGTCCCGAGTGGACGGGAGAGTGTCTCGGGGGGAGGCGAGAGTGTCCCGGGGGGAGACGAGAGAGTCCCGGGAGGAGGGAGAGTGTCACGGGGGGAGGGGAGTGTGTCCCGGGGAGTGGGGAGAGTGTCCCAGGGGGGAAGGGAGAGTGTCTCGGGGGGAGGGGAGAATGTCTCGGGGGGAGGGGAGTGGTGAGTGTCTCGGGGGGACGGGAGAGTGTCTCGGGGGGGAGGGGAGAGTGTCCCGGGGGGAGGGGAGAGTGTCTCGGGGGGAGGGCAGAGTGTCTCGGGGGGAGGGGAGAGTGTCCCGGGGGGAGGGGAGGTGAGAGTGTCCCGGGGGGGAGGGGAGGGAGAGTGTTTCGGGGGGAGGGTAGGGGAGTGTGTTCCGGGTGGAGGGGAGGAGAGAGTGTCCCGAGGGGAGGGGAGAGTGTCCCGAGGAGGGGTGAGTGTCCCGGGGAGGGAGGGAGAGTGTCTCGGGGGGAGGGAGAGTGTCCCGGGTGAGTTGAGAGTGTTCCGGGGGAGGGGTGAGTGTCCCGGAGGGAGGGGAGAGTGTCTCGGCGGGAGGGAGTGTGTCCCGGGAGGAGGGGAGGGTGTCCCGGGGGCTGGGGAGAGTGTCCCGGGGGAGGGGAGAGTGTCCCGGGGGGAGGGGAGAGTGTCTCCGGGGGGAGGGGAGAGTGTCTCCGGGGGGAGGGGGGAGGGTATCGGGGGGAGGGGCGAGTGTCTCGGGGGAGGGGAGAATGCCTCAGGGGTAGGGAGCGTGTCCCGGGGGGAAGGGTGAGTGTCCCGGGGGGAGGGGAGGGGAGAGTGTCTCGGGGGGAGGGGAGTGGAGAATGTCTCGTGGGAGGGGAGGGGAGAGTGTCCCGGGGGGAGGGGAGAGTGTCCCGGGGGTAGGGGAGGGGAGAGTGTCCCGGGGGAGGGGTGAGTGATTCGGGGAAGGGGAGAGTGCCTCAGGGGTAGGGGAGAGTGTCCGGGGGAAGGGTAAGTGTCCCGGGGGGAGGGGAGAGTGTCTCGGGGGCAGGGGAGAGTGTCCCGGGGGTAGGGGAGGGAGAGTGTCCCGGGGGAGGGGAGTGTGTTCCGAGGGGAGGGGAGGGGAGAGTGTCCCGAGGGGAGGTGTGAGTGTCCGAGGGGAGGGGTGAGTGTCCCGGGGGAGGGGAGAGTGTCTCGGGGGGAGGGGTGAGTGTCCCGGGGGGAGGGGAGAGCGTCTCGGGGGGAGAGGGGGTGTCCCGGGGGAGTGGAGAGTGTCCCGGGGGAGGGGTGAGTGTACCGGGGGGAGGGGAGAGTGTCTCGGGGGGAGGGAGAGTGTCCCTGGGGGAGGGGAGAGTGTCTCGGGGGGAGGGGAGACTGTCCCAAGGAGATTGGAGGGGAGAGTGTCCCGGGGGAGGGTACAGTGTCCCGTGGGGTGGGGAGAGTGTCCGTTGGGAAGGGAGAGTGTCGCGGGGGGAGGGGAGAGGGTCTCGGGGGGAGGGGAGGGGAGAGTGTCTCGGGGGAGGGGACTGGAGAATGTCTCGGGGGGGGGGGGAGGGGAGAGTGTCCCGGGCGGAGGGGAGGGGAAAGTGTCCCGGGGGGAGGGAGGAGAGAGTGTCACGGAAGGAGGGGAGAGAGTCTCAGGCGGAGGGAGAGTGTCCCGGGGGGAGGGAGAGTGTCCCCTTAGGAAGGGAAAGTGTCCCGGGGGGAGTGGAGAGTGTCTCGGGGGAGGGGAGAGTGCCTCGGGGGGAGGGGAGTGTCTCTCAGGGGGGAGGGGAGAGTGTCTCGGGGGGAGGTGAGATTGTCTCAGGGGGCAGGGAGAGTGTTTCGGGGGGAGGGGAGAGTGTCTCGGGAGGAGGGGAGTGTGTCTCGGGGGAGGGGAGAGTGTCTTGGGGGAGGGCAGAGTGTCTCGCGGGTAGGGTAGTGTGGCCCGGGGGAGGGGAGAGAGTCTCACGGGGAGGGGAGAGTGTCCCGGGGGAGGGGAGAGTGTCCGGGGGGCGGGGAGAGTGTCTCGGGGCGGGGAGAATGTCTCTGGGGGAGGGGAGAGTGTCTCGGGGGAGCGGAGAGTGTCTCAGGGGGAGGGGAGAGAGTCTCGGGGGAGGTGAGAGTGTCTCGGGGGGAGGGATAGTGTCTCGGGGGAGGGGAGGAGTGTCTCGGGGGAGGGGAGGGAAAGATTCTCGGAGGGAGGGGGAGGGGAGAGTGTCTCGGGGGGAGGGGAGTGGAGAGAGTCTCGGGGGAGGGGAGGG
>NW_027253954.1:0-10809 GCF_044704955.1 Pristiophorus japonicus
CTCTGGTGGTGGAGGGAGTGAATGTTGAAGGTGGTGGATGGAGTGCTAATCAATTGGGCTGCTTTGTCCTGGATGGTGTCGAGCTTCTTCAGTGTTGTTGGAGCTGCACTCATCCAGGCAAATGGAGAGCATTGCATTACACTCCTGACGTGCCTTGTAGATGGTGGAAAGGCTTGGGGGAGTCAGGAGGTGAGTGACTCGTCACAGAATACCCAGCCTCTGACCTGCTCTTGTAGCCACAGTATTTATGTGGCTCATCCAGTTAAGTTTCTGGTAAATGGTAACCCCCAGAATGTTGATGGTTAGGGGATTCGACGATGGTAATGCCGTTAAATGTCATGGGAAGGTGGTTAGACTCTCTCTTGTTGGAAATAGTCATTGCCTGGCACTTGTGTGGCCCGAATGTTACTTGCCACTTATCAACCCAAGGCTGAATGTTGTCCAAGTCTTGCTGCATGCGGGCACGGACTGCTCCATTATCTGAGGAGATGCGATTGGAACTGAACACTGTGCAATCATCAGTGAACATCCCCACTTCTGACCTTATGATGGAGGGAAGGTCATTGATGAAGCAGTTGTAGATGGATGGGCCGAGGGCACTACCCCGATTGGTGTCCTGGGGCGGAGATGATTGGCCTCCAACAACTACAACCACCTTCCTTTGAGCTAGGTATGACTCCAGGCAGTGGAGAGTTTTCCCCCTGATTCGCATTAACTTCAATTTTACTCGGGCTCCTTGATGCCACAATCGGTCAAATGCTGCCTCAATGTCGAGGGCAGTCACTCTCACCTCACCTCAGTTTCCAGTTGTAAACTTTCTGCTCACACATTAGGAATGGTGAGCTCCATTCCTCCCGTGCTCAACCTAATTATATATTTATTATGAGCTCTTAGCTTGGATTAGATCTGTCATTGGGAGCTCACTGAATGGGGAGAGGGGGTAGTATAGCGCAGCTTTTAAAGGGATAACAACTTTCATGAAAACTCGAATTCAAGTTGCCAAAGGACATCCGCTTTATAGGGCAGACATTTAGACTGGAGGTGATCCAAAGAATTAATGGGACATCTGTTTCTGAGAGCTGGCAACAGTTGAGGAAGAGGTTTGCCATTGGAAAGATAAAGCCATCCAGAATTTCCTTATATTTGTTCACAGAATGCGAGTGATGCTGTTTGGGCCACATTTATAGTTTCTCTGAGAATGCCTTCTTTTGAACCACTGCAGTTCTTGTGGTGATGGTGCTCCCCTGATAAGTTTAGGATTCTAGGACCTAGAATTTCCATTGTGTCCCGTTTGGGCGATAACTTTTGAGAAGTGAGAAAAATATCGGCAGGCGATAATCCTTTGTGCATCCCGGGAACTTCAGCTGTAGCGCTCCAAGAGGGCTGAAGAATGTTCAGTGCAGTGCTGCTGGCATCACAGGCGCATTCCCTCGCTTAAAGGGAAAGGCCAATGCTGGGTTACGAGATTCTTCCTCTATTTTCTGTGGGGCATGGGACCTGCACGACTTCTATTACAGCCCCAGGCACTCTCAGAGAGTGGAGGGTTTGAGTAACCATGCAGTAATGAGCTGTCACCAGACTGGTGCAAAGAATAAAGTTTGTCCTACCTGACCACCACTAACTTTAAATATCGCTTCCCAAGTGGCTAGTCGAGGCAACAACCCCCCCTGCAGCTGCCGTTGTTGACACCCGATGATGCTGCAGGGGGCGGGAGTGAATATCACATCCGGGGCGGTTATGGGGAGGTGCAGACCAGATGACATCACGATCTACGGAGCGCAAGAGAGCGAGGTCGTAAGTGTTAGCGCCAGCACAAAACTGTCAGGGAAGTTCATGGGCTTCAGTGAATTTGCTGTGCCTGGTCGGTAACTCATTAGTGTCCCGTTACTGCCCCCAGCAGGCACTAACGGGAGGTGCAGAGCAGCCAAATTTCTCCCACTAGGACTTTGATTCAACAACAATGCATGACAGCTGATATATGTGTAACTTGGAGATGATTTTCTTCCCATCACATTGCTGTTCAAGTCCTTCTCAGTGTTAGAAGTCATCGGCTTGTGAAACTCTGTTAAAGTAAGATTCGTGAGTTGTTGCAGCACATCTTGTAGATAGTACATACTGATAGAAAAGGTGTATAGTGAGTCCAGTGGCAGGGGCGCTGATCATGCAGACTGTCATTGCATATTGCACAAGATTTTTGGTGGATTTGGCAGCTCAGCCATTTAGGTGAAGATTTCATCTATCAGAGCTTTGTTTATCATTTTTGCTGCTGGAAATTGTTTCATCAAGGATCTCTTTATTAGGATCAATGTTAAATTGATGAGTCCTTGTAATTGATTCCCTAACTAGAGGAAATAATCTTTCCCGATTTACTCTATCAAAACGTTCATAATTTTAAAGACCTCCGGCACGGACACGATGGGCCGAATGGCCTCCTTCTGTGTCGTAATTTTTTAATGATTTTCTATGATTCTAAATCTCCTCTTAGTATACTCTGCTCAACTGCGCATCAGGGAGTTCCAGCCTCTCACGTCTCTCCTACTGAATCTAGTTTCCCATCCCTGCAATCACCGTGATGAAGTTATATTGTGCACTGTCCAGGACTTTATTGTTCTTTCTACAATGAGGCACCAAAGTTACATACTTGTACAAAATATATAATGACTTCTTTACTTTTGTAAAGTCCCAGCAGATTGGAAAACTGCAAATGTAACGCCCCGATTTAAAAAAGGAGGCAGACAAAAAGCAGGAAACTATAGACCAGTTAGCCTAACATCTGTGGTTGGGAAAATGTTGGAGTCCATTATTAAAGAAGCAGTAGCAGGACATTTGGAAAAGCAAAAATTCGGTCAGGCAGAGTCAGCATGGATTTATGAAGGGGAAGTCATGTTTGACAAATTTGCTGGAATTCTTTGAGGATGTAACGAACAGGATGGATAAAGTGGAACCAGTGGATGTGGTGTATTTGGATTTCCAGAAGGCATTTGACAAGGTGCCACATAAAAGGTTACTGCACAAGATAAAAGTTCACGGGGTTGGGGGTAATATATTAGCATGGATAGAGGATTGGCTAACTAACAGAAAACAGAGAGTCGGGATAAATGGTTCATTCTCTGGTTGGCAACCAGTAACGAGTGGGGTGCTGCAGGGATCAGTGCTGGGACCCCAACTATTTACAATCTATATTAACGACTTGCAAAAATGGACTGAGTGTAACATAGCCAAGTTTGCTAACAATACAAAGATGGAAGAAAAAGCAATGTGTGAAGAGGACACAAAAAATCTGCAAAAGGACAGAGACAGGCTAAGTGAGTGGCAAAAATTTGGCAG
This sequence comes from Pristiophorus japonicus, assembly GCF_044704955.1. Classification (NCBI taxonomy): domain Eukaryota; kingdom Metazoa; phylum Chordata; class Chondrichthyes; family Pristiophoridae; genus Pristiophorus; species Pristiophorus japonicus. The sequence continues at coordinate 3,328 of NW_027253954.1, forward strand.
ATGGAGTATAATGGAAAGTGTGAGGTCATGCACTTTGGCAGAAAAAAAATCAAAGAGCAAGTTATTATTTAAATGGAGAAAGATTGCAAAGTGCTGCAGTACCGCGGGACCTGGGGGTACTTGTGCATGAAACACCAAAGGTACAGCAAGTGATCAGGAAGGCCAATGGAATCTTGGCCTTTATTGCAAAGGGGATGGAGTATAAAAGCAGGGAAGTCTTGCTACAGCTACACAGGGTATTGGTGAGGCCACACCTGGAATACTGCATGCAGTTTTGGTTTCCATATTTACGAAAGGATATACTTGCTTTGGAGGCAGATCAGAGAAGGTTCACTAGGTTGATTCTGGAGATGAGGGGGTTGACTTATGAGAAAAGGTTACATAAGAACATAAGAATATAAGAATTAGGAACAGGAGTAGGCCATCTAGCCCCTCGAGTCTGCTCCGCCATTTAACAAGATCATGGCTGATCTGGCCGTGGACTCAGCTCCACTTACCCGCCCGCTCCCCGTAACCCTTAATTCCCTTATTGGTTAAAAATCTATCTATCTGTGACTTGAATACATTCAATGAGCTAGCCTCAACTGCTTCCTTGGGCAGAGAAATCGACAGATTCACAACCCTCTGGGAGAAGAAATTCCTTCTCAACTCGGTTTTAAATTGGCTCCCCCGTATTTTGAGGCTGTGCCCCCTAGTTCTAGTCTCCCCGACCAGTGGAAACAACCTCTCTGCCTCTATCTTGTCTATCCCTTTCATTATTTTAAATGTTTCTATAAGATCACCCCTCATTCTTCTGAACTCCAACGAGTAAAGACCCAGTCTACTCAATCTATCATCATAAGGTAACCCCCTCATCTCCGGAATCAGCCTCGTGAATCATCTCTGCACCTCCTCCAAAGCTAGTATATCCTTCCTTAAGTAAGGTGACCAAAACTGCACGCAGTACTCCAGGTGCGGCCTCACCAATACCCTATACAGTTGCAGAAGGACCTCCCTGCTTTTGTACTCCATCCTTCTCTCATACCTAGAGGTACGCGGAGTCAGAGGAAATGTATTAGCATGGATAGGAAATTGGCTGTTGAACAGAAAGCAGAGAGTCGGGATAAATGGGTCCTTTTCGGGTTGGAAATCGGTGGTTAGTGGTGTGCCACAGGGATCGGTGCTGGGACCACAACTGTTTACAATATACAGAGATGACCTGGAAGAGGGGACAGAATGTAGTGTAACAAAATTTGCAGATGACACTAAGATTAGTGGGAAAGCGGGTTGTGTAGAGGACACAGAGAGGCTGCAAAGAGATTTGGATAGGTTAAGCGAATGGGCTAAGGTTTGGCAGATGGAATACAATGTCGGAAAGTGTGAGGTCATCCACCTTGGGAAAAAAAACAGTAAAAGGGAATATTATTTGAATGGGGAGAAATTACAACATGCTGCGGTGCAGAGGGACCTGGGGGTCCTTGTGCGGGAATCCCAAAAAGTTAGTTTGCAGGTGCAGCAGGTAATCAGGAAGGCGAATGGAATGTTGGCCTTCATTGCGAGAGGGATGGAGTACAAAAGCAGGGAGGTCCTGCTGCAACTGTTCAGGGTATTGGTGAGGCTGCACCTGGAGTACTGCGTGCAGTTTTGGTCACCTTACTTAAGGAAGGATATACTGGCTATGGAGGGGGTACAGAGACGATTCACTAGGCTGATTCCGGAGATGAGGGGGTTACCTTATGATGATAGATTGAGTAGACTGGGTCTTTACTCGTTGGAGTTCAGAAGGATGAGGGGTGATCTGATAGAAACATTTAAAATAATGAAAGGGATAGACAAGATAGAGGCAGAGAGGTTGTTTCCACTGGTAGGGGAGACTAGAACTAGGGGGCACAGCCACAAAATATGGGGGAGCGATTTAAAACCGAGTTGAGAAGGAATTTCTTCTCCCAGAGGGTTGTGAATCTGTCGAATTTTCTGCCCAAGGAAGAAGTTGAGGCTAGCTCATTGAATGTATTCAAGTCACAGATAGATAGATTTTTAACCAATAAGGGAATTAAGGATTATGGGGAACGGGTGGGTAAGTGGAGCTGAGTCCACGGTCAGATCAGCCATGATCTTATTGAATGGTGGAGCAGGCTCGAGGGGCTAGAAGGTCTACTCCTGTTCCTAATTCTTATGTTCTTATGTTCTTATGTTCTTATGCAATGAAGGCCAACATTCCATTCGCCTTCCTGATTACCTGCTGCACCTGCAAACTAACCTTTTGGGATTCATGCACAAGGACCCACAGGTCCCTTTGCACTGCAGCATGTTGTAATTTCTCCCCAATCAAATAATATTCCCTTATACTGTTTTTTTTCCCCAAGGTGGATGACCTCACACTTTCCGACATTGTATTCCATCTGCCAAACCTTAGCCCATTCGCTTAACTTATCTAAATCTCTTTGCAGCCTTTCTGTGTCCTCTACACAACCCGCTTTCCCACTAATCTTTGTGTCATCTGCAAATTTTGTTACACTACACTCTGTCCCCTCTTCCAGGTCATCTATGTATATTGTAAACAGTTGTGGTCCCAGCACCGATCCCTGTGGCACACCACTAACCACCGATTTCCAACCCGAAAAGGACCCATTTATCCCGACTCTCTGCTTTCTGTTCGCCAGCCAATTCTCTATCCATGCTATTACATTTCCTCTGACTCCACGTGCCTCTATCTTCTGCAGTAACCTTTTGTGTGGCACCTTATCGAATGCCTTTTGGAAATCTAAATACACCATATCCATCGGTACACCTCTATCCACCATGCTCGTTATATCCTCAAAGAATTCCAGTAAATTAGTTAAACATAATTTCCCCTTCATGAATCCATGCTGCGTCTGCTTGATTGTACTATTCCTATCTAGATGTCCCGCTATTTCTTCCTTAATGATAGTTTCAAGCATTTTCTCCACTACAGATGTTAAACTAACCGGCCTATAATTACCTGCCTTTTGTCTGCCCCCTTTTTTAAACAGAGGCGTTACATTAGCTGCTTTCCAATCTGCTGGTACCTCCCCAGAGTCCAGAGAATTTTGGTAGATTATAACGAATGCATCTACTATAACTTCCGCCATCTCTTTTAATACCCTGGGATGCATTTCATCAGGACAAGGGGACTTGTCTACCTTGAGTCCCATTAGCCTGTCCAGCACTACCCCCCTAGTGATAGTGATTGTCTCAAGGTCCTCCCTTCCTACATTCCTGTGACCAGCAATTTTTGGCATGGTTTTTGTGTCTTCCACTGTGAAGACCGAAGCAAAACAATTGTTTAAGGTCTCAGCCATTTCCACATTTCCCATTATTAAATCCCCCTTCTCATCTTCTAAGGGACCAACATTTACTTTAGTCACTCTTTTCCGTTTTATATATCTGTAAAAGCTTTTACTATCTGTTTTTATGTTTTGCGCAAGTTTACCTTCGTAATCTATCTTTCCTTTCTTTATTGCTTTCTTAGTCATTCTTTGCTGTCGTTTAAAATTTTCCCAATATTCTATTTTCCCATTATCCTTGGCCACCTTATACGCATTGGTGTTTAATTTGATACTCTCCTTTATTTCCTTGGTTATCCACGGCTGGTTATCCCTTCTCTTACCGCCCTTTTTCACTGGAATATTTTTTTTTGAACACTATGAAAGAGCTCCTTAAAGTTCTCCAGTGTTCCTCAATTGTGCCACCGTTTAGTCTGTGTTTCCAGTCTACTTTAGCCAACTCTGCCCTCATCCCACTGTAGGCCTCTTTGTTTAAGCATAGTATGCTCGTTTGAGACACTACTTCCTCACCCTCAATCTGTATTACAAATCAACCAGACTGTGATCACTCATTCCGAGAGGATCTTTTATGAAGAGATCGTTTATTATTCCTGTCTCATTACACAGGACCAGATCTAAGATAACTTGCTCCCTTGTAGGTTCTGTAACATACTGTTCTCAGAAACAATCCCGTATGCATTCTATGAATTCCTCCTCTAGGCTACCCCGTGCGATTTGATTTGACCAATCGATATGTAGGTTTAAATCCCCCATGATTATGCCGTTCCTTTTTCACATGCCTCCATTATTCCCTTGATTATTGCCCTCCCCACTGTGAAGTTATTATTTGGGGGCCTATAAACTACGCCCACCAGTGACTTTTTCCCCTTACTATCTCTAATCTCCACCCACAATGATTCAACATTTTGTTCATTAGAGCCAATATCGTCTCTCGCAACTGCCCTGATATCATCCTTTATTAACAGAGCTATCCCACCTCCTTTCCCTTCTTGTCTATATTTCCGAATTGTCAGATACCCCTGTATGTTTAATTCCCAGTCTTGGCCACCCTGCAACCACGTTTCTGTAATGGCCACCAAATCATACCCATTTGTAATGGTTTGTGCCGTCAACTCATTTACTTTATTTCGAATGCTGCGGCGTTTAGGTAGAGTGTTTTAATCCTAGTTTTTAAACCATGATTTTTAGTTTTGACCCCTCCTGCAGCCCCTTTATATTCAGTGGCCCTTTTTGTTTTTTGCAAAAAGGTTGAGTGGGTTGGGCCTCTACTCATTGGAATCCAGAAGAATGAGAGGTGATCTTATCGAAACGTATAAGATTATGAGGGGGCTTGACAAGGTGGATGCAGAGAGGATGTTTCCACTGATGGGGGAGACTAGAATTAGAGGCATGATCTTAGAATAAGGGGCCGCCCATTTAAAACTAAAATGAGGAGAAATTTCTTCTCTCAGAGGGTTGTAAATCTGTGGAATTTGCTGCTTCACAGAGCTGTGGAAGCTGGGACATTGAATAAATTTAAGACAGAAATAGACAGTTTCTTAAATGATAAGGGGTTATGGGGAGTGAGCAGGGAAGTGGAGCTGAGTCCATGATCAGATGAGCCACGATCTTATTGAATGGCGGAGCAGGCTCAAGGGGCCGTATGGCCTACTCCTGCTCCTATTTCTTATGTTCTTATGTTCTTATGTACTATATACCACTATTTATAAAAGACAAAATGCTGTTGGACTTTTTTATGACTTTAATTACCTGCAAATACACTGTCAGGGAATTATATATTTGAACACTTAAAAATCTCTGTTTGTTCAGAAACTTCAGCATCTTTCTATTGAGTGTATATACTCCTACTCCTTGTGGCCGAAATTGGTGAAAGTTGTGCCACCGAGGTTCTGCAGGAAATGTAGTTTTTTGGGGCGATTCCTCCGGAACAGCCCATGTGCTGTCCGCGTTCCGCCCGGCGGCCGATTGGTTGCGGAGGGTTCCGCCGGCGTTACGTCGTGCCAGATGCTGGAAATTGCCCATTTTGGTCAGGGTCCCTGGTCTCAGATCGACCTGCTGCCGGCCAGAAGGACCACTCTGCATCCTCGGCTGGTTGCTTGCTCCTGGTGGGCTCAGGCGCCACAGCCTCTGTGCTTGGTTGATCTTGCTAGTGTGGAGTCCGTTCCAAACCCCAGTCCGATGCTGAGGTTCTGCGGAAGTTGGCACACAGGGCAGGAGGCTGCTGTCATCTTGTTCCAGCTCCTCAAGGTCAAGGGCCTCAAAGACGAGCCCTTCTCGCTCCTCGCTCTCTTCTTTGTGGCTCTGGGTGGCAGAGGTGTGAGTGGTGGAAATGGGTGAGCTGGGTGTGGGGTGAGGGGGGGGGGCCGCGAATGGAGGAAGGGGCTGCTGTGTTGGGCTGGGGACAACGTCAGGGTGGGAAGCGTTGGTGTCTGATGGATTTTCTGAATGCCAGAGATGGATGGTGTGCCTTGATCCGTGCTGTCCGAGTCATCATCTGCAAGTAGAGGACAACATTTCAGTCTGTAGGGACGGGGTGGAGCTGGTCAAGCTGACATGTGAGCCGTGTCATCTCACATTGTGCCAGCAAGGAGTTCCATCTCTACATGGGTATACCAATAATGGGCAACAAAATGTGCTTTAAACCGCGATTGCCTTACCATTGCATGACCTTTCATGCCATGGGGATGAGTATAACCTTACAATACTATAGCACCGGATCTGCATCACCCTTTGTGGTTGCACAGCAGTGGCCAGCCACCAATGCCAATGCACGGTCCTCCAGCCTGCTCAATTCTACCACCTCTGCTGAGTTGGAAAGGGGACAGGGTCTGGGCCCCCTCCCATTGCACTCAGGCTTGCTGCCTTGGATGCATTTTTCTTCTGCACAAAGCAATGTTGCAGCCTCTAGCCCTTTTACTGATGCCCCCCAACACACACTCCCACACACACCCCCAACACACACTCCCACACACACCCCCACACACACTCCCACACACACCCCCACACACACTCCCACACACACCCCCACACACACTCCCACACACACCCCCAACACACACCCCCACACACACTCCCACACACACTCCCACACACACCCCCAACACACACCCCCAACACACACTCCCACACACACCCCCAACACACACTCCCACACACACCCCCACACACACTCCCACACACACCCCCCCACACACTCCCACACACACCCCCACACACACTCCCACACACACCCCCACACACACCCCCACACACACTCCCACACACACCCCCACACACACTCCCACACACACTCCCACACACACCCCCAACACACACTCCCACACACACTCCCACACACACCCCCAACACACACTCCCACACACACTCCCACACACACCCCCAACACACACCCCCACACACACTCCCACACACACTCCCACACACACTCCCACACACACCCCCACACACACTCCCACACACACACATATCTGCCGCACAACCTTTTTGGAGTTGGACAGAAGAGGGGCAATAAATTTTTACTCACCCTTGCTGCCGCCACCAAATCGTTCCAACAGTTCCTGCATTGGTCCCCATCCTGCGCAATGTTGCCCATTGCGGACACGATCTCACCGATCTCCCTCCAACTGCATTGGTATTGTGGTGGTGGAGGCTTGCCATGACCATCCCGGGTGAGGTCTTTACACCTGCACTCCACCTCCGTTACTAGCTCCTCCAATTCCTCTTCATTAAACCAGGGAGCTCTGGGACTGGTTTTGACAGTCTTCATTGCAGATTTTTGCCCATTCATCCTCAATGATAAAGGAATTGCTGCTCACGTCTTTGTAGCTCTCAATTTACAAGACTGTCCACTCTCCAAATCAGACTCTTCCCTCTCCAACTCAGACTGTCTCCTCTCTAACTCAGACTGTCCTCTCTCTAACTCACACTCTCCCCTCTCTAACTCAGACTGTGCCCTCTCTAACTCAGACTATCCCCTCTCTAACTCACACTCTCCCCTCTCTAACTCACACTCTCCCCTCTCTAACTCAGACTGTGCCCTCTCTAACTCAGACTATCCCCTCTCTAACTCAGACTCTCCCCTCTCTAACTCACACTCTCCCCTCTCTAACTCAGACTGTCCCCTCTCTAACTCAGACTGTCCCCTCTCTAACTCACACTCTCCCCTCTCTAACTCAGACTATCCCCTCTCTAACTC
>NW_027253955.1:0-10808 GCF_044704955.1 Pristiophorus japonicus
GTGAGTGTGGAAGGTGGAAGTGTGGATAGTGTGAGTGTGGATGGTGTGAGTGTGCATGATCAGAGTGTGGATGGTGGGAGTGTGGATAGTGGGAGTGTGGATGGTGGGAGTGTGGAGGGTGGGAGTGTGGATGGTGGGAGTGTGGATGGTGGGATTTGGGAAGGTGGGAGTGTGGATGGTGGGATTGGGGATGGTGGGATTGTGGATGATGGGATTGTGGATGATGGGAGTGTGGATGGTGGGAGTGTGGATGGTGGGATTGTGGATGGTGGGAGTGTGGATGGTGGGATTGGGGAAGGTGGGAGTGTGGATGATGGGATTGTGGATGATGGGAGTGTGGATGGTTGGAGTGTGGATGGGGTGGGAGTGTGGATGGTTGGAGTGTGGATGATGGGATTGTGGATGATGGGAGTGTGGATGGTGGGAGTGTGGATGATGGGAGTGTGGATGGTGGGAGTGTGGATGGTGGGAGTGTGGATGGTGGGATTGGGGAAGGTGGGAGTGTGGATGGTGGGATTGGGGAAGGTGGGAGTGTGGATGGTGGGACTGTGGATGTTGGGAGTGTGGGTGGTGGGAGTGTGGATGGTGGGATTGGGGAAGGTGGGAGTGTGGATGAAGGGAGTGTGGATGGTGGGAGTGTGGATGGTGGGAGTGTGGATGGTGGGCTTGGGGAAGGTGGGAGTGTGGATGTTGGGATTGGGGAAGGTGGAATTGTGGATGATGGGAGTGTGGATGATGGGATTGTGGATGGTGGGATTGTGGATGATGGGAGTGTGGATGGTGGGATTGTGGATGATGGGAGTGTGGATGGTGGGATTGGGGAAGGTGGGAGTGTGGATGGTGGGATTGTGGATGGTGGGAGTGTGGATGGTGGGATTGGGGAAGGTGGGAGTGTGGATGGTGGGAGTGTGGATGATGGGAGTGTGGATGGTGGGAGTGTGGATTATCGGTTTGTGGATGATGGGAGTGTGGATGGTTGGAGTGTGGATGATGGGAGTGTGGATGGTGGGAGTGTGGATGGTGGGATTGGGGAAGGTGGGAGTGTGGATGATGGGAGTGTGGATGGTGGGAGCGTGGATGGTGGGAGTGTGGATGTTGGGATTGGGGAAGTTGGGAGTGTGGATGATGGGAGTGTGGATGGTGGAAATGTGGATGGTGGGAGTGTGGATGGTGGAATTTGGGAAGGTGGGAGTGTGGATGGTGGGAGTGTGGATGGTGGGAGTGTGGATGGTGGGATTGGGGAACGTGTGAGTGTGGATGATGGGAGTGTGGATGATGGGATTGTGGATGGTGGGATTGTGGATGATGGGAGTGTGGATGGTGGGATTGTGGATGATGGGAGTGTGGATGGTGGGATTGGGGAAGGTGGGAGTGTGGATGGTGGGATTGTGGATGGTGGGATTGTGGATGGTGGGATTGGGGAAGGTGGGAGTGTGGATGGTGGGAGTGTGGATGGTGGGAGTGTGGATGATCGGTTTGTGGATGGTGGGAGTGTGGATGGTGGGATTGGGGAAGGTGGGAGTGTGGATGGTGGAAGTGTGGATGGTGGGAGTGCGGATGATCGGTTTGTGGATGATGGGAGTGTGGATGATGGGATTGTGGATGGTGGGATTGGGGAAGGTGGGAGTGTGGATCGTGGGAGTGTGGATGATGGGAGTGTGGATGGTGGGATTGTGGATGGTGGGAGTGTGGATGATGGGAGTGTGGATGGTGGGAGTGTGGATGGTGGGAGTGTGGATGGTGGGATTGGGGAAGGTGGGAGTGTGGATGGTGGGATTGGGGAAGGTGGGAGTGTGGATGGTGGGACTGTGGATGGTGGGAGTGTGGGTGGTGGGAGTGTGGATGGTGGGATTGGGGAAGGTGGGAGTGTGGATGAAGGGAGTGTGGATGGTGGGAGTGTGGATGGTGGGAGTGTGGATGGTGGGATTAGGGAAGGTGGGAGTGTGGATGGTGGGATTGGGGAAGGTGGAATTGTGGATGATGGGAGTGTGGATGATGGGATTGTGGATGGTGGGATTGTGGATGATGGGAGTGTGGATGGTGGGATTGTGGATGATGGGAGTGTGGATGGTGGGATTGGGGAAGGTGGGAGTGTGGATGGTGGGATTGTGGATGGTGGGAGTGTGGATGGTGGGATTGGGGAAGGTGGGAGTGTGGATGGTGGGAGTGTGGATGATGGGAGTGTGGATGGTGGGAGTGTGGATTATCGGTTTGTGGATGATGGGAGTGTGGATGGTTGGAGTGTGGATGATGGGAGTGTGGATGGTGGGAGTGTGGATGGTGGGATTGGGGAAGGTGGGAGTGTGGATGATGGGAGTGTGGATGGTGGGAGCGTGGATGGTGGGAGTGTGGATGTTGGGATTGGGGAAGTTGGGAGTGTGGATGATGGGAGTGTGGATGGTGGGAATGTGGATGGTGGGAGTGTGGATGGTGGAATTGGGGAAGGTGGGAGTGTGGATGGTGGGAGTGTGGATGGTGGGAGTGTGGATGGTCGGATTGGGGAACGTGTGAGTGTGGATGATGGGAGTGTGGATGATGGGATTGTGGATGGTGGGATTGTGGATGATGGGAGTGTGGATGGTGGGATTGTGGATGATGGGAGTGTGGATGGTGGGATTGGGGAAGGTGGGAGTGTGGATGGTGGGATTGTGGATGGTGGGATTGTGGATGGTGGGATTGGGGAAGGTGGGAGTGTGGATGGTGGGAGTGTGGATGGTGGGAGAGTGGATGATCGGTTTGTGGATGGTGGGAGTGTGGATGGTGGGATTGGGGAAGGTGGGAGTGTGGATGGTGGAAGTGTGGATGGTGGGAGTGCGGATGATCGGTTTGTGGATGATGGGAGTGTGGATGATGGGATTGTGGATGGTGGGATTGGGGAAGGTGGGAGTGTGGATCGTGGGAGTGTGGATGATGGGAGTGTGGATGGTGGGATTGTGGATGGTGGGAGTGTGGATGATGGGAGTGTGGATGGTGGGAGTGTGGATGGTGGGAGTGTGGATGGTGGGATTGGGGAAGGTGGGAGTGTGGATGGTGGGATTGTGGATGATGGGAGTGTGGATGGTGGGATTGGGGAAGGTGGGAGTGTGGATGAAGGGAGTGTGGATGGTGGGAGTGTGGATGGTGGGAGTGTGGATGGTGGGATTGGGGAAGGTGGGAGTGTGGATGGTGGGATTGGGGAAGGTGGAATTGTGGATGATGGGAGTGTGGATGATGGGATTGTGGATGGTGGGATTGTGGATGATGGGAGTGTGGATGGTGGGATTGTGGATGATGGGAGTGTGGATGGTGGGATTGGGGAAGGTGGGAGTGTGGATGGTGGGATTGTGGATGGTGGGAGTGTGGATGGTGGGATTGGGGAAGGTGGGAGTGTGGATGGTGGGAGTGTGGATGATGGGAGTGTGGATGGTGGGAGTGTGGATTATCGGTTTGTGGATGATGGGAGTGTGATTGGTTGGAGTGTGATTGATGGGAGTGTGGATGGTGGGAGTGTGGATGGTGGGATTGGGGAAGGTGGGAGTGTGGATGATGGGAGTGTGGATGGTGGGAGCGTGGATGGTGGGAGTATGGATGTTGGGATTGGGGAAGTTGGGAATGTGGATGATGGGAGTGTGGATGGTGGAAATGTGGATGGTGGGATTGTGGATGGTGGAATTTGGGAAGGTGGGAGTGTGGATGGTGGGAGTGTGGATGGTGGGAGTGTGGATGGTGGGATTGGGGAACGTGTGAGTGTGGATGATGGGAGTTTGGATGATGGGATTGTGGATGGTGGGATTGTGGATGATGGGAGTGTGGATGGTGGGATTGTGGATGATGGGAGTGTGGATGGTGGGATTGGGGAAGGTGGGAGTGTGGATGGTGGGATTGTGGATGGTGGGATTGTGGATGGTGGGATTGGGGAAGGTGGGAGTGTGGATGGTGGGAGTGTGGATGGTGGGAGTGTGGATGATCGGTTTGTGGATGGTGGGAGTGTGGATGGTGGGATTGGGGAAGGTGGGAGTGTGGATGGTGGAAGTGTGGATGGTGGGAGTGCGGATGATCGGTTTGTGGATGATGGGAGTGTGGATGATGGGATTGTGGATGGTGGGATTGGGGAAGGTGGGAGTGTGGATCGTGGGAGTGTGGATGATGGGAGTGTGGATGGTGGGATTGTGGATGGTGGGAGTGTGGATGATGGGAGTGTGGATGGTGGGAGTGTGGATGGTGGGAGTGTGGATGGTGGGATTGGGGAAGGTGGGAGTGTGGATGGTGGGATTGGGGAAGGTGGGAGTGTGGATGGTGGGACTGTGGATGGTGGGAGTGTGGGTGGTGGGAGTGCGGATGGTGGGATTGGGGAAGGTGGGAGTGTGGATGAAGGGAGTGTGGATGGTGGGAGTGTGGATGGTGGGAGTGTGGATGGTGGGATTAGTAAAGGTGGGAGTGTGGATGGTGGGATTGGGGAAGGTGGAATTGTGGATGATGGGAGTGTGGATGATGGGATTGTGGATGGTGGGATTGTGGATGATGGGAGTGTGGATGGTGGGATTGTGGATGATGGGAGTGTGGATGGTGGGATTGGGGAAGGTGGGAGTGTGGATGGTGGGATTGTGGATGGTGGGAGTGTGGATGGTGGGATTGGGGAAGGTGGGAGTGTGGATGGTGGGAGTGTGGATGATGGGAGTGTGGATGGTGGGAGTGTGGATTATCGGTTTGTGGATGATGGGAGTGTGGATGGTTGGAGTGTGGATGATGGGAGTGTGGATGGTGGGAGTGTGGATGGTGGGATTGGGGAAGGTGGGAGTGTGGATGATGGGAGTGTGGATGTTGGGTGCGTGGATGGTGGGAGTGTGGATGTTGGGGATTGGGGAAGTTGGGAGTGTGGATGATGGGAGTGTGGATGGTGGGAATGTGGATGGTGGGAGTGTGGATGGTGGAATTGGGGAAGGTGGGAGTGTGGATGGTGGGAGTGTGGATGGTGGGAGTGTGGATGGTCGGATTGGGGAACGTGTGAGTGTGGATGATGGGAGTGTGGATGATGGGATTGTGGATGGTGGGATTGTGGATGATGGGAGTGTGGATGGTGGGATTGTGGATGATGGGAGTGTGGAAGGTGGGATTGGGGAAGGTGGGAGTGTGGATGGTGGGATTGTGGATGGTGGGATTGTGGATGGTGGATTGGGGAAGGTGGGAGTGTGGATGGTGGGAGTGTGGATGGTGGGAGTGTGGATGATCGGTTTGTGGATGGAGGGAGTGTGGATGGTGGGATTGGGGAAGGTGGGAGTGTGGATGGTGGAAGTGTGGATGGTGGGAGTGCGGATGATCGGTTTGTGGATGATGGGAGTGTGGATGATGGGATTGTGGATGGTGGGATTGGGGAAGGTGGGAGTGTGGATCGTGGGAGTGTGGATGATGGGAGTGTGGATGGTGGGATTGTGGATGGTGGGAGTGTGGATGATGGGAGTGTGGATGGTGGGAGTGTGTATGGTGGGAGTGTGGATGGTAGGATTGGGGAAGGTGGGAGTGTGGATGGTGGGATTGGGGAAGGTGGGAGTGTGGATGGTGGGACTGTGGATGGTGGGAGTGTGGGTGGTGGGAGTGTGGATGGTGGGATTGGGGAAGGTGGGAGTGTGGATGAAGGGAGTGTGGATGGTGGGAGTGTGGATGGTGGGAGTGTGGATGGTGGGATTAGGGAAGGTGGGAGTGTGGATGGTGGGATTGGGGAAGGTGGAATTGTGGATGATGGGAGTGTGGATGATGGGATTGTGGATGGTGGGATTGTGGATGATGGGAGTGTGGATGGTGGGATTGTGGATGATGGGAGTGTGGATGGTGGGATTGGGGAAGGTGGGAGTGTGGATGGTGGGATTGTGGATGGTGGGAGTGTGGATGGTGGGATTGGGGAAGGTGGGAGTGTGGATGGTGGGAGTGTGGATGATGGGAGTGTGGATGGTGGGAGTGTGGATTATCGGTTTGTGGATGATGGGAGTGTGGATGGTTGGAGTGTGGATGATGGGAGTGTGGATGGTGGGAGTGTGGATGGTGGGATTGGGGAAGGTGGGAGTGTGGATGATGGGAGTGTGGATGGTGGGAGCGTGGATGGTGGGAGTGTGGATGTTGGGATTGGGGAAGTTGGGAGTGTGGATGATGGGAGTGTGGATGGTGGGAATGTGGATGGTGGGAGTGTGGATGGTGGAATTGGGGAAGGTGGGAGTGTGGATGGTGGGAGTGTGGATGGTGGGAGTGTGGATGGTCGGATTGGGGAACGTTTGAGTGTGGATGATGGGAGTGTGGATGATGGGATTGTGGATGGTGGGATTGTGGATGATGGGAGTGTGGATGGTGGGATTGTGGATGATGGGAGTGTGGATGGTGGGATTGGGGAAGGTGGGAGTGTGGATGGTGGGATTGTGGATGGTGGGATTGTGGATGGTGGGATTGGGGAAGGTGGGAGTGTGGATGGTGGGAGTGTGGATGGTGGGAGTGTGGATGATCGGTTTGTGGATGGTGGGAGTGTGGATGGTGGGATTGGGGAAGGTGGGTGTGTGGATGGTGGAAGTGTGGATGGTGGGAGTGCGGATGATCGGTTTGTGGATGATGGGAGTGTGGATGATGGGATTGTGGATGGTGGGATTGGGGAAGGTGGGAGTGTGGATCGTGGGAGTGTGGATGATGTAAGTGTGGATGGTGGGATTGTGGATGGTGGGAGTGTGGATGGGAGTGTGGATGCTGGGAGTGTGGATGGTGCGAGTGTGGATGGTGGGATTGGGGAAGGTGGGAGTGTGGATGGTGGGATTGTGGATGATGGGAGTGTGGATGGTGGGATTGGGGAAGGTTTGAGTGTGGATCGTGGGAGTGTGGATGATGGGAGTGTGGATGGTAGGATTGTGGATGGTGGGAGTGTGGATAATGGGAGTGTGGATGATGGGATTGTGGATGGTAGGAGTGTGGATGGTGGGAGTGTGGATGGTGGGATTGGGGAAGGTGGGAGTGTGGATGGTGGGATTGGGGATGGTGGGATTGTGGATGATGGGATTGTGGATGATGGGAATGTGGATGGTGGGAGTGTGGATGGTGGGATTGTGGATGGTGGGAGTGTGGATGGTGGGATTGGGGAAGGTGGGAGTGTGGATGATGGGAGTGTGGATGGTGGGAGCTTGGATGGTGGGAGTGTGGATGTTGGGATTGGGGAAGGTGGGAGTGTGGATGATGGGAGTGTGGATGGTGGGAGCGTGGATGGTGGGAGTGTGGATGGTGGGATTGGGGAAGGTGGGAGTGTGGATGATGGGAGTGTGGATGGTGGGAGCGTGGATGGTGGGAGTGTGGATGTTGGGATTGGGGAAGCTGGGAGTGTGGATGATGGGAGTGTGGATGGTGGGAATGTGGATGGTGGGAATGTGGATGGTGGGATTGTGGATGATGGGAGTGTGGATGGTGGGATTGTGGATGATGGGAGTGTGGATGGTGGGATTGGGGAAGGTGGGAGTGTGGAAAGTGGGATTGTGGATGGTGGGATTGTGGATGGTGGGATTGGGGAAGGTGGGAGTGTGGATGGTGGGAGTGTGGATGGTGGGAGTGTGGATGATCGGTTTGTGGATGATGGGAGTGTGGATGGTTGGAGTGTGGATGATGGGAGTGTGGATGGTGGGAGTGTGGATGATGGGATTGGGGAATGTGGTAGTGTGGATGATTGGAGTGTGGATGGTGGGAGCGTGGAAGGTGGGAATGTGGAAGGTGTGAGTGTGGATGGTGTGAGTGTGGATGGTGTGAATGTGGATGATGGGAGTGTGGAAGGTGTGAGTGTGGAAGGTGGGAGTGTGGATAGTGTGAGTGTGGATGGTGTGAGTGTGGATGATCAGAGTGTGGATGGTGGGAGTGTGGATAGTGGGAGTGTGGATGGTGGGAGTGTGGAGGGTGGGAGTGTGGATGGTGGGAGTGTGGATGGTGGGATTGGGGAAGGTGGGAGTGTGGATGGTGGGATTGGGGATGGTGGGATTGTGGATGATGGGATTGTGGATGATGGGAGTGTGGATGGTGGGAGTGTGGATGGTGGGATTGTGGATAGTGGGAGTGTGGATGGTGGGATTGGGGAAGGTGGGAGTGTGGATGATGGGATTGTGGATGATGGGAGTGTGGATGGTTGGAGTGTGAATGGTGGGAGTGTGGATGGTTGGAGTGTGGATGATGGGATTGTGGATGACGGGAGTGTGGATGGTGGGAGTGTGGATGATGGGAGTGTGGATGGTGGGAGTGTGGATGGTGGGAGTGTGGATGGTGGGATTGGGGAAGGTGGGAGTGTGGATGGTGGGATTGGGGAAGGTGGGAGTGTGGATGGTGGGACTGTGGATGGTGGGATTGTGGATGGTGGGAGTGTGGATGGTGGGATTGGGGAAGGTGGGAGTGTGGATGATGGGATTGTGGATGATGGGAGTGTGGATGGTTGGAGTGTGGATGGTGGGAGTGTGGATGGTTGGAATGTGGATGATGGGATTGTGGATGACGGGAGTGTGGATGGTGGGAGTGTGGATGGTGGGAGTGTGGATGGTGGGATTGGGGAAGGTGGGAGTGTGGATGGTGGGATTGTGGATGATGGGAGTGTGGATGGTGGGATTGGGGAAGGTTTGTGTGTGGATCGTGGGAGTGTGGATGATGGGAGTGTGGATGGTAGGATTGTGGATGGTGGGAGTGTGGATGATGGGAGTGTGGATGATGGGATTGTGGATGATGGGAGTGTGGATGGTGGGATTGGGGAAGGTGGGAGTGTGGATGGTGGGAGTGTGGATGGTGGGAGTGTGGATGGTGGAATTGGGGAAGGTGGGAGTGTGGATGGTGGGATTGTGGATGATGGGAGTGTGGATGGTGGGATTGGGGAAGGTGGGAGTGTGGATGAAGGGAGTGTGGATGGTGGGAGTGTGGATGGTGGGAGTGTGGATGGTGGGATTGGGGAAGGTGGGAGTGTGGATGGTGGGATTGGGGAAGGTGGAATTGTGGATGATGGGAGTGTGGATGATGGGATTGTGGATGGTGGGATTGTGGATGATGGGAGTGTGGATGGTGGGATTGTGGATGATGGGAGTGTGGATGGTGGGATTGGGGAAGGTGAGAGTGTGGATGGTGGGATTGTGGATGGTGGGAGTGTGGATGGTGGGATTGGGGAAGGTGGGAGTGTGGATGGTGGGAGTGTGGATGATGGGAGTGTGGATGGTGGGAGTGTGGATTATCGGTTTGTGGATGATGGGAGTGTGGATGGTTGGAGTGTGATTGATGGGAGTGTGGATTATCGGTTTGTGGATGATGGGAGTGTGGATGGTTGGAGTGTGATTGATGGGAGTGTGGATGGTGGGAGTGTGGATGGTGGGATTGGGGAAGGTGGGAGTGTGGATGATGGGAGTGTGGATGGTGGGAGTGTGGATGGTGGGATTGTGGATGGTGGGAGTGTGGATGATGGGAGTGTGGATGGTGGGAGTGTGGATGGTGGGAGTGTGGATGGTGGGATTGGGGATGGTGGGAGTGTGGATGGTGGGATTGGGGAAGGTGGGAGTGTGGATGGTGGGACTGTGGATGGTGGGAGTGTGGGTGGTGGGAGTGTGGATGGTGGGATTGGGGAAGGTGGGAGTGTGGATGAAGGGAGTGTGGATGGTGGGAGTGTGGATGGTGGGAGTGTGGATGGTGGGATTAGGGAAGGTGGGAGTGTGGATGGTGGGATTGGGGAAGGTGGAATTGTGGATGATGGGAGTGTGGATGATGGGATTGTGGATGGTGGGATTGTGGATGATGGGAGTGTGGATGGTGGGATTGTGGATGATGGGAGTGTGGATGGTGGGATTGGGGAAGGTGGGAGTGTGGATGGTGGGATTGTGGATGGTGGGAGTGTGGATGGTGGGATTGGGGAAGGTGGGAGTGTGGATGGTGGGAGTGTGGATGATGGGAGTGTGGATGGTGGGAGTGTGGATTATCGGTTTGTGGATGATGGGAGTGTGGATGGTTGGAGTGTGGATGATGGGAGTGTGGATGGTGGGAGTGTGGATGGTGGGATTGGGGAAGGTGGGAGTGTGGATGATGGGAGTGTGGATGTTGGAGCGTGGATGGTGGGAGTGTGGATGTTGGGATTGGGTAAGTTGGGAGTGTGGATGATGGGAGTGTGGATGGTGGGAATGTGGATGGTGGGAGTGTGGATGGTGGAATTGGGGAAGTTGGGAGTGTGGATGGTGGGAGTGTGGATGGTGGGAGTGTGGATGGTCGGATTGGGGAACGTGTGAGTGTGGATGATGGGAGTGTGGATGATGGGATTGTGGATGGTGGGATTGTGGATGATGGGAGTGTGGATGGTGGGATTGTGGATGATGGGAGTGTGGATGGTGGGATTGGGGAAGGTGGGAGTGTGGATGGTGGGATTGTGGATGGTGGGAGTGTGGATGGTGGGATTGGGGAAGGTGGGAGTGTGGATGGTGGGATTGGGGAAGGTGGGAGTGTGGATGGTGGGAGTGTGGATGATGGGAGTGTGGATGGTAGGTTTGTGGATGGTGGGATTGGGGAAGGTGGGAGTGTGAATGGTGGGAGTGTGGATGATGGGAATGTGGATGGTGCGATTGTGGTTGGTGGGAGTGTGGATGGGGGGATTGGGGAAGGTGTGAGTTTGGATGGTGTGAGTGTGGAAGGTGGGAGTGTGGAAGGTGTGAGTGTGGATGGTGTGAGTGTGGATGGTGTGAATGTGGATGATGGGAGTGTGGAAGGTGTGAGTGTGGAAGGTGGGAGTGTGGATAGTGTGAGTGTGGATGGTGTGAGTGGCATGATCAGAGTGTGGATGGTGGGGAGTGTGGATAGTGGGAGTGTGG
>NW_027253956.1:0-10770 GCF_044704955.1 Pristiophorus japonicus
GAGTGAGGAGAGAGAGGAGTGGGAGGAGATTGAGGCGAGTGAGGCGAGTCAGGAGAGTGAAGAGATTGAGGAGAGGGAGGAGAGTGAGGAGAGAGGATAGTGAGGAGAGTGAGTGGAGGGAAGAGAGTGAGGAGAGGGAGGAGAGGGAGGAGAGGGAGGAGAGTGAGGAGAGTGAGGAGAGTGAGGAGCGTGAGGAGATTGCGGAGAGTGACGAGATTGAGAAGAGTGAGGAGAGGGAGGAGAGGAAGGAGAGTGAGGAGAGGGGGAGGGAGGAGAGAGAGTAGAGTGAGGAGATGGAGGGGAGGGAGCAGAGTGATGGGACTGAGGAGAGTGAGGATAGTGAGTAGAGTGAGGCGAGTGAGGCGAGAGAGGAGAGTAGGGAGAGTGAGGAGATTGAGGAGCGCCGGAGAGTGACGAGAGTAGGAGAGTGAGGAAAGGTGTCGAGGGAGTTGGGTGAGGAGAGGGAGGAGAGTGAGGAGAGGGAGGAGAGTGAGGAGAGTCAGGAGAGGGAGCATAGTGAGGAGAGTGAGGAGAGAGGGGAGAGGGAGGAGAGTGAGGAAAGTGCGCATAGTGACAAGAGTGCGGAGAGTGAGGAGAATGAGGAGAGTGAGGAGAGTGAGGAGAGGAAGGAGAGTGAGGAGAGTGAGGAGAGTGAGGAGATTGAGGAATGTGAGGAGAGTGAGGAGAGGGAGAAGAGTGAGGATACTTAGGAGAGTGAGTTGAGTGAGTTGAGTGAGGAGAGTGAGGAGAGTGAGGGGAGTGAGGAGAGGGAGGCGAGTGAGGAGAGTGAGGAGAGAGAGGAGTGGGAGGAGATTGAGGCGAGTGAGGTGAGTCAGGAGAGTGAAGAGATTGAGGAGAGGGAGGAGAGTGAGGAGAGAGGACAGTGAGGAGAGTGAGTGGAGGGAAGAGAGTGAGGAGAGGGAGGAGAGGGAGGAGAGGGAGGAGAGTGAGGAGAGTGAGGAGAGTGAGGAGGGTGAGGAGATTGCGGAGAGTGACGAGATTGAGGAGAATGAGTAGAGGGAGGAGAGGAAGGAGAGTGAGGAGAGGGAGCAGAGTGAGAAAATTAGGAGAGGGAGGAGAGTGCAGTGAGTGAGTAGAGGTAGGAGAGTAATGATAGTAAGGAGAGGGAGGAGAGTGCAGTGAGTGAGTAGAGGTAGGAGAGTGAGGAGATGGAGGAGAGTGAGGAGAGTGAGGGGAGGTAGGAGAGTGAGGTGAGTGAGGAGATTGGGGAGCGGCGGAGAGTGAGGAGAGGAGGAGAGTGAGGAAAGGTGTAGAGTGTGTTGGGTGAGGAGAGGGAGTAAAGTGAGGAGAGTGAGGAGAGTGAGGCAAGTGAGGCGAGGGAGGCGACTGAGGAGAGTGCGGAGAGAGAGGAGAGTGAGGAGCGAGAGGAGCGAGAGGAGATTGAGGAGAGTGAGGAGAGTGAGGAGAGTGAGGAGAGTGAGGAGAGTGAGAAGAATGAGGAGATTGAGGAGTGTGAGGAGAGTGAGGAGTGGGAGGAGAGCTGGAAAGTGAGGTGAGGGAGGAGTCTGGGGAGAGGGAGGAGAGTGCAGAGCGTGAGTAGAGGTAGGAGAGTGAGGAGAGCGAGGAGAGGGATGTGAGGCAGGAAAGTGATGAGAGTTAGGAGAGTGAGGAAAGTGAGGAGAGGGAGGAGAGGGAGGAGGCTGAGGCGAGTGAGGAGAGTGAGGAGACAGAGGTGAGTGAGCAGAGTGAGGAGAGTTAAGAGCGTGATGAGAGTGAGGAGAGTGAGGAGAGTGAGGAGATGGAGGAGAGTGAGGAAAGGGAGGAGCGAGAGGAGAGTGAGGAGAGGGAGGCGAATGACGAGAGTGAGGAGAGTGAGGAGAGTGAGGAGAAGGAGGAGAGTGAGAATAGGGAGGAGAGTGCAGAGAGTGAGTTAATATAGGAGAGTGAGGAGAGTGCGAGAGAGACGAGAGGGAGGAGAGTGAGGAGAGTGAGGAGAGTGAGGAGAGTGATGAGACTGAGGAGAGTGAGGAGAGTGAGGAGAGGGAGGAGAGTGAGGCAAGTGAGGCGAGTCAGTAGAGTGAAGAGATTGAGGAGAGTGAGGAGAGGGAGGAGAGCGAGGAGAGCGAGGAGAGTGAGGAGGGTGAGGAGAGTGAGGAGACAGAGGAGAGAGAGGAGAGGGAGGAGAGTGCGGAGAGTCAGGATAGTGAGGAGAGTGAGGAGAGTGAGGATAGGGAGGAGTGTGAGGAGAGTGAGGAGAGGGAGAAGAGTGAGGATAGTTAGGAGAGTGAGGAGAGGGAGGAGAGGGAGGAGAGTGATGTGAGTGGGGCGAGTGAGGAGAGTGAAGAGATTGAGGAGAGTGAGGAGCGGGAGGATAGTGAAGGGAGAGGAGAGTGAGGAGAGTGAGGGGCGGGAGGAGAGGGAGGAGAGGGAGGAGAGTGAGGAGCAGGGTGAGAGTGAGGCGAGTGAGTAGAGTGAGGAGACAGAGGAGAGGGAGGAGAGTTAAAAGTGTGTGGAGAGTGAGGAGAGTGAGGAGTGTGAGGAGATGAAGGAGAGTGAGGAGAGTGAGGAGTGAGAGGAGTGTGAGGAGAGGGAGGAGAGTGAGGAGAGTGAGGAGAGTGAGGAGAGTGAGGAGAGTGAGGAGAGTGCGGAGAGAGAATAGAGTTAAGAGAGTGAGGAGAGTGAGGAGAGGGAGGAGAATGACGAGAATGAGGAGAGAGAGGAGACTGAGGAGAGGGAGGAGAGTGATGAGAGGGAGGAGAGGAAGGAGAGTGAGGATTGTGAGGAGAGGGAGGAGAGTGAGAAGAATAAGGAGTGTGTGGAACGAGAGGAGTGTGAGGAGAGGGAGGAGATTGAGGAGAGTGAGGATTGTGAGGATTGTGAGGAGAGGGAGGAGAGGGAGGAGAGGGAGGTGAGCCAGGAGAGTGAGGAGAGTGCGGAGAGTGAGGAGAGTGAGGAGAGTGAGGAGAGGAAGGAGAGTGAGGAGAGTGAGGAGTAGGAGAAGAGTGAGAAGAATTAGCAGATTGAGGAGTGTGAGGTGAGTGAGGAGAGGGAGGAGAGTTAGGAGAGTGAGTTGAGGTAGGAGTCTGAGGAGTGTGATGAGAGCGAGAAGAGTGAGGATACTTAGGAGAGTGAGTAGAGGGAGGAGAGTGCATAGAGTGAGTAGAGGTAGGAGAGTGAGTTGAGTGAGGACCGGAGGAGAGGGAGGAGAGTGAGGAGTGTGAGGAGAGTGAGGGGAGAGAGGAGTGGGAGGAGACTGAGGCGAGTGAGGCGAGTCAGGAGAGTGAAGAGATTGAGGAGAGTGAGGAGCGGGAGGAGAGAGAGGGGAGTGAGAAGAGAGAGGAGTGGGAGGAGAGTGAGGAGAGGGAGAAGAGTGAGGATAGGGAGGAGAGGGAGGAGAGTGCAGAGAGTGAGGAGAGGTAGGAGAGTGAGTAGAGGAGGAGAGTGAGGAGAGAGCACAGAGTGACGAGCGTGAGGTGAGTGAGGAGAGAGAGGAGAGGAGGGAGAGTGAGGAGAGGGAGAATAGTGAGAAGAATGAGGAGATTGAGGAGTGTGAAGAGAATGAGGAGAGGGAGGAGAGTTAGGAAAGTGACGTGAGGGAGGAATGCGAGGAGAGTGAGGAAAGGGAGAATTGTGAGGATAGTTAGGAGAGTGAGGAGAGGGAGGAGAGTGCAGAGAGTGAGTAGAGGTAGGAGAGTGAGGGGAGGGAGGAGAGTGATGAGAGTGAGGAGAGGGAGGAGAGTGAGGCGCGTGGGACGAGTGAGGAGAGTGAGGAGACTGAGGAGAGGGAGGAGAGTGAGGAGAGTGAGGAGAGTTAAAAGAGTGAGGAGAGTGAGGAGAGTGAGGAGAGTGAGGAGCGAGAAGAGAGGGAGGAGAGGGAGGAGAGGGACGAGATGGTGGATAGTGAGGAGAGTGAGGAGAGAGGGGAGAGGGGAGAGAGTGAGGAAAGTACGCAGAGTGACAAGAGTGAGGAGAGTGAGAAGAGGGAGTAGAGGAAGGAGAGTGAGGAGATTGAGGAGAGGGAGAAGAGTGAGATGAATTAGGAGATTGAGGAGTGTGAGGAGAGTGAGGAAAGTGCGCAGAGTGAGTAGAGTGAGGAGAGTGAGGAGAGTGAGGAGAGTGAGGAGAGGGAGGATACTTAGGAGAGTGAGTTGAGTGAGTTGAGTGTGGAGAGTGAGGAGAGTGAGGAGAGTGAGGAGAGGGAGGCAAGTGAGGAGAGTGAGGAGAGAGAGGAGTGGGAGGAGATTGAGGCGAGTGAGGCGAGTCAGGCGAGTGAAGAGATTGAGGAGAGGGAGGAGAGTGAGGAGAGTGAGGAGAGAGGAGAGTGAGGAGAGTGAGGATACTTAGGAGAGTGAGTTGAGTGAGTTGAGTGAGGAGAGTGAGGAGAGTGAGGAGAGGGAGGAGAGGGAGGAGAGGGAGGAGAGGGAGGAGAGTGAATAGATTGAGGAGAGTGAGGAGCGTGAGGAGATTCCGGAAAGTGACGAGATTGAGGAGAGTGAGGAGAGGGAGGAGAGGAAGGAGAGTGAGGAGAGGGAGCAGAGTGAGAAAATGAGGAGAGGGAGGAGAGTGCAGTGAGTGAGTGGAGGTAGGAGAGTGAGGAGATGGAGGAGGAGAGTGAGGGGAGGGAGTAGAGTGACGAGAGGAGGAGAGTGAGGAAAGGTGTAGAGGGTGTTGGGTGAGGATAGTGAGTAAAGTGAGGAGAGTGAGGAGAGTGAGGAGAGTGAGAAGAATGAGGAGATTGAGGAGTGTGAGGAGAGTGAGGAGTGGGAGGAGAGCTGGAGAGTGAGGTGAGGGAGGAGTGTGGGGAGAGGGAGGAGAGTGCAGAGAGTGAGTAGAGGTAGGAGAGTGAGGAGAGCGAGGCGAGGGATGGGAGGCAGGAGAGTGATGAGAGTTAGGAGAGCGAGGAAAGTGAGGAGAGGGAGGAGAGGGAGGAGGGTGAGGCGAGTGAGGAGAGTGAGGAGACAGAGGTAAGTGAGCAGAGTGAGGAGAGTTAAGAGCGTGATGAGAGTGAGAAGAGTGAGGAGAGTGAGGAGATGGAGGAGAGTGAGGAGAGGGAGGAGCGAGAGGAGAGTGAGGAGAGGGAGGAGAATGACGAGAGTGAGCAGAGAGAGGAGAGTGAGGAGAAGGAGGAGAGTGAGGATAGGGAGGAGAGTGCAGAGAGTGAGTAGATGTAGGAGAGTGAGGAGAGTGCGAGAGAGACGAGAGGGAGGAGAGTGAGGAGAGTGAGGAGAGTGAGGAGAGTGATGAGAGTGAGGAGAGTGAGGAGAGTGAGGAGAGGGAGGAGAGTGAGGCAAGTGAGGCGAGTCAGTAGAGTGAAGAGATTGAGGTGAGTGAGGACAGGGACGAGAGCGAGGAGAGCGAGGAGAGTGAGGAGGGTGAGGAGAGTGAGGAGACAGAAGAGAGAGAGGAGAGGGAGGAGAGTGCGGAGAGTCAGGATAGTGAGGAGAGTGAGGAGAGTGAGGATAGGGAGGAGTGTGAGGAGAGTGAGGAGAGGGAGAAGAATGAGGATAGTTAGGAGAGTGAGAAGAGGTAGGAGAGTGCAGAGAGTGAGTAGAGGTAGGAGAGTGAGGAGAGTGAGGAGAGTGAGGAGAGGGAGGAGAGGGAGGAGAGTGATGTGAGTGGGGCGAGTGAGGAGAGTGAAGAGATTGAGGAGAGTGAGGAGAGGGAGGAGAGTGAAGGGAGAGGAGAGTGAGGAGATTGAGGGGCGGGAGGAGAGGGAGGAGAGGGAGGAGAGTGAGAAACAGGATGAGAGTGAGGCGAGTGAGGAGAGTGAGGAGACAGAGGAGAGGGAGGAGAGTTAAAAGTGTGTGGAGAGTGAGGAGAGTGAGGAGAGTGAGGAGTGTGAGGAGATGAAGGAGAGTGAGTAGAGGGAGGAGTGAGAGGAGTGTGAGGAGAGTGAGGAGAGTGAGGAGAGTGAGGAGAGTGAGGAGAGTGTGGAGAGAGAGGAGAGTTAAGAGAGTGAGGAGAGTGAGGAGAGGGAGGAGAATGACGAGAATGAGGAGAGAGAGGAGACTGAGGAGAGGGAGGAGAGTGAGGAGAGGGAGGAGAGGAAGGAGAGTGAGGAGTGTGAGGAGAGGGAGGAGAGTGCGTAGAGTGACGTGAGTCAGTAGAATGAGTAGAGGGAGGAGAGGAAGGAGCGTGAGGAGATTGAGGAGAGGGAGCAGAGTGAGAAGAATGAGGAGTGTGAGGAACGAGAGGAGTGCGAGGAGAGGGAGGAGATTGAGGAGAGTGAGGATTGTGAGGATTGTGATGAGAGGGAGGAGAGAGAGGTGAGCCAGGAGAGTGAGGAGAGTGCGGAGAGTGAGGAGAGTGAGGAGAGTGAGGAGAGGAAGGAGAGTGAGGAGAGTGAGGAGTGGGAGAAGAGTGAGAAGAATGAGCAGATTGAGGAGTGTGAGGAGACTGAAGAGAGGGAGGAGAGTTAGGAGAGTGAGGTGAGGTAGGAGTCTGAGGAGTGTGATGAGAGCGAGAAGTGTGAGGATACTTAGGAGAGTGAGTAGAGGGAGGAGAGTGCACAGAGTGAGTAGAGGTAGGAGAGTGAGTTGAGTGCGGACCGGAGGAGAGGGAGGAGAGTGAGGAATGTGAGGAGAGTGAGGGGAGAGAGGAGTGGGAGGAGACTGAGGCGAGTGAGGCGAGTCAGGAGAGTGAAGAGATTGAGGAGAGTGCGGAGCGGGAGGAGAGAGAGGAGAGTGAGAAGAGAGAGGAGTGGGAGGAGAGTGAGGAGAGGGAGAAGAGTGAGGATAGGGAGGAGAGGGAGGAGAGTGCAGAGAGTGAGGAGAGGTAGGAGAGTGAGTAGAGGAGGAGAGTGAGGAGAGTGCACAGAGTGACGAGCGTGAGGTGAGTGAGGAGAGAGAGGAGAGCAGAGAGAGTGAGGAGAGGGAGAAGAGTGAGAAGAATGAGGAGATTGAGGAGGGTGAAGAGAATGAGGAGAGGGAGGAGAGTTAGGAAAGTGATGTGAGGGAGGAATGCGAGGAGAATGAGGAAAGGGAGAAGAGTGAGGATAGTTAGGAGAGTGAGGAGAGGGAGGAGAGTGCAGAGAGTGAGTAGAGGTAGGAGAGTGAGGGGAGGGAGGAGAGTGATGAGAGTGAGGAGAGTGAGGAGAGTGAGGAGAGTGAGGAGAGTGAGGAGAGTGAGGAGAGGGAGGAGAGTGAGGAGAGTGAGGAGAGTTAAGAGAGTGAGGAGAGTGAGGAGAGTGAGGAGAGTGAGGAGCGAGAGGAGAGGGAGGAGAGGGAGGAGAGGGACGAGAGTGTGGATAGTGAGGAGAGTGAGGAGAGAGGGGAGAGGGAGGAGAGTGAGGAAAGTACGCAGAGTGACAAGAGTGAGGAGAGTGAGGAGAGTTAAGAGAGTGAGGAGAGTGAGGAGAGTGAGGAGAGTGAGGAGCGAGAGGAGAGGGAGGAGAGGGAGGAGAGGGACGAGAGTGTGGATAGTGAGGAGAGTGAGGAGAGAGGGGAGAGGGAGGAGAGTGAGGAAAGTACGCAGAGTGACAAGAGTGAGGAGAGTGAGAAGAGGGAGTAGAGGAAGGAGAGTGAGGAGATTGAGGAGAGGGAGCAGAGTGAGAACAATTAGGAGATTGAGGAGTGTGAGGAGAGTGAGGAAAGTGCGTAGAGTGAGGAGAGTGAGGAGAGTGAGGAGAGTGAGGAGAGGGAGGAGAGGAAGGAGAGTGAGGAGATTGAGGAGAGGAAGGAGAGTGAGCAGATTGAGGAGGGGGAGCAGAGTGAGAAGAATGAGGAGATTGAGGAATGTGAATAGAGTGCGGAGAGGGAGGAGAGTGAGGAGAGAGAGGAGAGGGAGGAGAGTGAGGAGCGTGAGGAGCATGAGGAGAGTGAGGAGAGGGAGGAAAGTGAGGCGAGTGAGGTGAGTGAGGAGAGTGAGGAGACAGAGGAGAGGAAGAGAGTGCAGAGAGTGAGTAGATGTAGGAGAGTGAGGAGAGGGAGGAGAGGGTGGATAGTGAGGAGAGTGAGGAGAGGGAGTCGAGGGAGGTGAGTGAGGAGATTGAGGAGAGGGAGCAGAGTGAGAAGAATTAGGAGATTGAGGAGAGTGAGGAGAGTGAGGAGTGTGAGGAGAGTGAGGAGAGTGAGGAGAGGGAGGAGCGAAAGGAGAGTGAGGAGATTGAGGAGAGGGAGCAGAGTGAGAAGAATGAGGAGATTGACAAGTGTGAGGAGAGTGAGGAGAGGGAGGAGAGTGAGGAGAGTGAGGAGAGTGAGGGGAGGGAGGAGAGTGCGGAGAGTGAGTAGAGGGAGGAGAGTGAGGAGGGTGAGTAAAAGGGAGGAGAGGGAGGAAAGGGAGGAAAGGGGGGAGGGAGGAGAGTGAAGAGAGTGAGGAGAGGGAGGGGAGGGAGCAGAGTGATGGGAGTGAGGAGAGTGAGGATAGTGAGGAGATTGAGGTGAGAGAGGAGAGTGAGGAGATTGAGGAGCGGCGGAGAGTGACGAGAGTAGGAGAGTGAGGAAAGGTGTCGAGGGAGTTGGGTGAGGAGCAGGAGGAAAGTAAGGTGAGTGAGGAGAGTGAGGAGAGTGAGGCGAGTGAGCCGAGTGAGGCGACAGAGGAGAGTGAAGAGAGTGAGGAGAGGGAGGATCGAGAGGAGTGTCAGGAGAGGGAGGAGAGTGAGGAGCGTGAGGATTGCTAGGCGAGGGAGGAGAGTTAGGAGAGTCAGGAGAGGGAGGATAGTGAGGAGAGTGACTAGAGAGAGGAGAGTGAGGAAAGGTGTAGAGGGAGTTGGGTGAGGAGCGGGATGAAAGTGAGGAGAGTGAGGAGAGTGAGGAGATTGAGGAGAGTGAGGAGAGTGAGGAGATTGAGGAGCGGCGGAGAGTGACGAGAGAAGGAGAGTGAGGAAAGGTGTAGAGGGTGTTGGGTGAGGAGCGGGATGACAGTGAGGAGAGTGAGGAGAGTGAGGCGAGTGACTAGAGAGAGGAGAGTGAGGAGAGGGAGGAGCGAGAGGAGTGTGAGGAGAAGGAGGAGTGTGAGGAGAGTGAGGATTGTGAGGATTGTGAGGAGAGGGAGGAGAGTCAGGAGAGTCAGGAGAGGGAGAAGAGGGAGGAGAGTGAGGAGTGTGAGGAGAGGTAGGAGAGGGATGAAAGGTAGGAGAGGGAGGAGAGTGCGTAGAGTGAGTAGAGTGAGTAGAGTGAGGAGAGGAAGGAGAGGGAGGAGAGTGAGGAGATGAGGAGACTGAGAAGAATGAGGAGATTGAGGAGTGTGAGGAGACTGAAGAGAGGGAGGAGAGTTAGGAGAGTGAGGTGAGGGAGGAGTGTGAGGAGCGTGAGGAGAGGGAGAAGAGTGAGGATACTTAGGAGAGTGAAGAGAGGGAGGAGAGTGAGGAGAGTGAGGAATGGGAGGATATTGAGGTGAGTGTGGGGAGTCAGGAGAGTCAGGAGAGGGAGAAGAGGGAGGATAGTGAGGAGAGTGAGGAGAGTGAGGAGAGGTAGGAGAGGGATGAGAGGTAGGAGAGGTAGGAGAGGGAGGAGAGTGCGGAGAGTGAGTAGAGTGAGGAGAGGAAGGAGATTGAGGAGATGAGGAGAGTGAGAAGAATGAGGAGATTGAGGAGTGTGAGGAGACTGAGGAGAGGGAGGAGTGTTAGGAGAGTGAGGTGAGGGAGGAGTGTGAGGAGCGTGAGGAGAGGGAGAAAAGTGAGGAAACTTAGGAGAATGAGAAGAGGGAGGGTGGGGAGGAGAGTGAGGAGAGTGAGGAGAGAGAGGAGTGGGAGGTGATTGAGGCGAGTGAGGGCTGTCAGGAGAGTGAAGAGATTGAGGAGAGTGAGGAGAGGGAGGAGAGTGAGGAAAGAGGATAGTGAGGAGAGTGAGTGGAGGGAAAAGAATGAGGAGAGTGAGGAGAGTGAGGAGAGTGAGGAGAGGGAGGAGAGGGAGGATTGTGAGGCGAGTGAGGCGAATGATTAGAGTGAGGAGACAGAGGAGAGGAAGGAGATTGCAGAGAGTGAGTAGAGGTAGGAGAGTAAGGAGAGTGAGGAGAGGGAGGGGAGTGTGGAGAGTGAGGAGAGGGAGGAGAGTTAAGAGAGTGAGGAGAGTGAGGAGTGTGAGGAGAGTAAGGAGAGTGTGAAAGTGAGGAGAGGGAGGAGAGGAAGGAGAGTGAGGAGAGTGAGGAGAGTGAGGAGAGAGAGGAGAGGGAGAAACGAGAGGAGTGTGAGGAGAGTGAGGAGAGTGAGGAGAGTGAGGAGAGTCAGGAGAGTCAGGAGAGGGAGAAGAGGGAAAAGAGGGAGGAGAGTGAGGAGAGTGAAGAGAGTGAAGAGAGTGAGGTGAGGGAGGAGAGTGCGGAGAGTGAGTAGAGTGAGTAGAGTGAGGAGAGGGAGGAGAGGAAGGAGAGTGAGGAGAGGGAGAAGAGTGAGAAGATTGAGGAGATTGAGGAAAGTGAGGAGAATGAGGTGAGGGAGGAGTGTGAGGAGCGTGAGGAGAGGCAGAAGAGTGAGGATACTTAGGAGAGTGAGGAGAGTGAGGAGAGGGAGGGGAGGGAGGAGAGTGACGAGAGTGATTAGAGTGAGGAGAGTGAGGAGAGGGAGGAGAGTTAAGAGAGGGAGGAGAGTTAGGAGATTGAGGAGTGTGAGGAGATGGAGGAGAGTGAGGAGAGGGAGGAGCGAGAGGAGAGTGAGCAGAGTGAGGAGAATGAGGAGAGGGAGCAGAATGTGGATAATGAGGAGAGTGAGGAGAGAGGGGAGAGGGAGGAGAGTGAGGAAAGTGCGCAGAGTGACAAGAGTGAGGAGAGTGAGGAGAGAGAGGAGTGGGAGGAGATTGAGGCGAGTGAGCGGAGTCAGAAGAGTGAAGAGATTGAGGAGAGTGAGTAGAGGGAGGAGAGTCAGGAGAGAGGATAGTG
>NW_027253957.1:0-10758 GCF_044704955.1 Pristiophorus japonicus
GCCCCTCCCCGCACTCTCCCCCTCCCCGGCATTTTCCCCCTCCCCCGCACTCTCCCCTCCCCCGCATTCTCCCCCTCCACCGCACTTTCCCCTCCCCCGCACTCTCCCCTCCCCGCACCCTCCGCCGCGCTCTCACCTCTTCCCCGCACTCTCCCCCTCCCCCGCACTCTCCCCTCCCCCGCACTCTCCCTCCCCGCGCCCTCACCTCTCCCAGCACTCGCCCCCTCCCCCGCACTCTCCCTCTTCCCCGCACTCTACCTGCCCCGCACACATCCTTCTCCCGCACCTCCCCTCCCCGAACTCTCACCTCTCCCTCGCACTCCCACTCCCCCGCACTCTCCCTCCTCCCCCGCACTCTCCCCCTCCCCCGCACCCTGCCCCGCGCTCTCACCTCTCCCCCGCACTCCCCACTCCCCGCAGTCTCCCCCTCCCCTCCACTCTCCCCCACCCCCGCACTCTCCCCCTCCCCACACTCTCCCGCACCCCGCAATCTCCCCTTCCCCTGCACTCTCAGCTCTCCCCCGCAGTCTCCCCCTCCCTCGCACTCTCCCCTCCCCGCACTCTCCCTCTCCCCGCCCTCTCCCCTCCCCCGCACCCTCCGCCGCGCTCTTACCTCTCCCCAGCACTCGCCCCCTCCCCCGCACTCTCCCTCTTCCCCGCACTCTCACCTCTCCCTCGCACTCCCCACTCCCCTGCACTATCCCTCTCCCCCGCACTCTCCCCTCCCCCGCACCTCCCCCGCACTCTCCCTCTGCTCCGCACTCTCCCGTCCCCCGCACTCTCCCCCTCCCCCGCACTCTCCCTCTCCCCCGCACTCTCCCCTCCCCCGCACCCTCCGCCGCGCTCTCACCTCTCCCCCGCACTCCCCACTACCCCGCACTCTCCCCCTCCCCTCCACTCTCCCCCACCCCGCACTCTCCCCTCCCCCGCACTCTCCCCCACCCCGCAATCTCCCCTTCCCCTGCACTCTCAGCTCTCCCCCGCACTCTCCCTCACCCCCGCACACTCCTTCTCCCCCGCACTCTCCCGTCCCCCGAACTCTCACCTCTCCCCCGCACTCCCCACTCCCCCGCACTCTCCCCCTCCCCTCCACTCTCCCCCACACTGCACTCTCCCCCTCCCCCGCACTCTCTCCTCTTCCCCGCACTCTCCCCCTCCCCCGCATTCTCCCCCTCCCCTCCACTCTCCCCACACCGCACTCTCCCCCTCCCCCGCACTCTCCCCCTCCCCCGCACACTCCCCCTCCCCCGCACTCTCCCCCACCCCGCAATCTCCCCTTCCCCTGCACTCTCAGCTCTCCCCACAGGCTCCCCCTCCCCCGCACTCTCCCTCTCCTCCGCACTCTCCCCTCCCCCGCACTTTCCCCTCCCCCGCACTCTCCCTCTCCCCCACACTCTCCCCTCCCCGCGCTCTCACCTCTCCCCAGCACTCGCCCACTCCCCCGCACTCTCCCTCTCCCCCGCACTCTCCCCCTCCCCGCACCCTCCGCCGCGCTCTCACCTCTCCCCAGCACTCGCCCCCTCCCCCGCACTCTCCCTCTTCCCCGCACTCTACCCTCCCCCGCACACTCCTTCTCCCCCGCACTCTCCCCTCCCCCGAACTCTCACCTCTCCCTCGCACTCCCCACTCCCCCGCACTCTCCCTCTCCCCCGCACTCTCCCCCTGCCCCGCACCCTCCCCCGCCCTCTCCCCTCTGCTCCGCACTCTCCCCTCCCCCGCACTCTCCCTCTCCCCCGCACTCTCCCCCTCCCCCGCACTCTCATCTCCCCCGCACACTCTCCTCTTCACCGCACTCTCCCCCTCCCCCGCACCCTCCCCCGCGCTCTCACCTCTCCCCAGCACTCGCCTCCTCCCCCGCACTCTCCCTCTCCCACGCACTCTCCCCTCCCCCGCACACTACTTCTCCTCCGCACTCTCCCCTACCCCGCACTCTCACTTCTCCCCCGCACTCCCCACTCCCCGGCACTCTCCCCCTCCGCTCCACTCTCCCCCACCCCGCACTCTCCCCCTCCGCTCCACTCTCCCCCACCCCGCACTCTCCCCTACCCCGCACTCTCACTTCTCCCCCGCACTCCCCACTCCCCGGCACTCTCCCCCTCCGCTCCACTCTCCCCCTCCCCTGCACTCTCCCTCTCCCCCGCACTCTCCCCCTCCGCTCCACTCTCCCCTTCCCCTGCACTCTCAGCTCACCCCCGCAGTCTCCCCCTCCGCTCCACTCTCCCTCTCCCCCGCACTCTCCCTCACCCTGCAATCTCCCCTTCCCCTGCACTCTCCCTCTCCCCCGCACACTCCTTCTCCCCCGCACTCTCCCGTCCCCCGAACTCTCACCTCTCCCCCGCACTCCCCACTCCCCCGCACTCTCCCCCTCCCCTCCACTCTCCCCCACCCCGCACTCTCCCCCTCCTCCGCACTCTCCCCCACCCCGCAATCTCCCCTTCCCCTGCACTCTCAGCTCTCCCCCGCAGGCTCCCCCTCCCCCGCACTCTCCTCTCTCCTCCGCACTCTCCCCTCCCCCGCACTTTCCCCTCCCCCGCACTCTCCCTCTCCCCCACACTCTCCCCTCCCCCGCGCTCTCACCTCTCCCCAGCACTCGCCCACTCCCCCGCACTCTCCCTCTCCCCCGCACTCTCCCTCACCCCGCAATCTCCCCTTCCCCCGCACTCTCAGCTCTCCCCCGCACTCTCCCTCTCCCCCGCACTCTCCCCCTCCCCCGCACCCTCCCCCGCCCTCTCCCCTCTGCTCCGCACTCTCCCCTCCCCCGCACTCTCCCTCTCCCCCGCACTCTCCCCCTCCCCCGCACTCTCATCTCCCCCGCACACTCTCCTCTTCACCGCACTCTCCCCCTCCCCCGCACCCTCCCCCGCGCTCTCACCTCTCCCCAGCACTCGCCTCCTCCCCCGCACTCTCCCTCTCCCACGCACTCTCCCCTCCCCCGCACGCTACTTCTCCTCCGCACTCTCCCCTACCCCGCACTCTCACTTCTCCCCCGCACTCCCCACTCCCCGGCACTCTCCCCCTCCTCCGCACTCTCCCCCACCGCGCAATCTCCCCTTCCCCTGCACTCTCATCTCTTCCCCGCACTCTCCCTCTCCCCCGCACTCTCCCCTCCCCCGCACTCTCCCCCTGCCCCGCACTCTCCCCCTCCCCCGCACTCTCCCTCTCCCCCGCACTCTCCCTCTCCCCCGCACTCTCCCCCTCCCCCGCACTCTCCCCCTCCCCCGCACTCTCCCCTCCCCCGCACTCTCTCCTCTTCCCCGCACTCTCGCCCTGCCCCGCACTCTCCCCTCCCCCGCACTCTCCCTCTCCCCCGCACCCTCCCCCGCGCTCTCACCTCTCCCCAGCACTCGCCCCTCCCCCGCACTCTCCCCCTCCCCCGCACTCTCCCCCTCCCCCGCATTCTCCCCCTCCACCGCACTCTCCCCCTCCCCCGCATTCGCCCACTCCCCCGCACTCTCCCCCTCCCCCGCACTCGCCCACTCCCCCGCACTCTCCCCCTCCCCCGCATTCGCCCACTCCCCCGCACTCGCCCACTCCCCCGCACTCTCCCCCTCCCCCGCACTCTCCCCCTCTCCCGCACCCTCCCCCGCACTCTCCCTCTCCCACGCACTCTCCCCTCCCCCGCACACTACTTCTCCTCCGCACTCTCCCCTACCCCGCACTCTCACTTCTCCCCCGCACTCTCCCCCTCCCCTCCACTCTCCCGCACCCCGCACTCTCCCTCTCCCCCGCACTCTCCCCCTCCCCCGCAGTCTCCCCCACCACGCAATCTCCCCTTCCCCTGCACTCTCATCTCTTCCCCACACTCTCCCCCTCCCCCGCATTCTCCCCCTCCCCCGCACTCTCCCTCTCCCCCGCACTCTCCCCCTCCCCTCCACTCTCCCCCACCCCGCACTCTCCCCCTCCTCCGCACTCTCCCACACGGCGCAATCTCCCCTTCCCCTGCACTCTCATCTCTTCCCCGCACTCTCCCCCTCCCCCGCACTCTCCCCCCCCCCTGCACTCTCCCCTCCCCCGCACTCTCCCCCTCCCCCGCACTCTCTCCTCTTCCCCGCACTCTCCCCCTCCCCCGCACTCTCCCTCTCCCCCGCACTCTCCCTCTCCCCCGCACCCTCCCCCGCACTCTCCCTCTCCCCAGCACTCTCCCGCTCCCCGCACCCTCCCCCGCGCTCTCACCTCTCCCCAGCACTCGCTCCCTCCCCCGCACTCTCCCTCTCCCCCGCACTCTCCCGCTCCCCGCACCCTCCCCCGCGCTCTCACCTCTCCCCAGCACTCGCCCCTCCCCCGCATTCTCCCCCTCCACCGCACTCTCCCCCTCCCCCGCACTCGCCCACTCCCCCGCACTCGCCCACTCCCCCGCACTCTCCCTCTCCCCCGCACTCTCCCTCTCCCCCGCACTCTCCCTCTCCCCCGCACCCTCCCCCGCACTCTCCCTCTCCCCCACACTCTCCCGCTCCCCGCACCCTCCCCCGCGCTCTCACCTCTCCCCAGCACTCGCCCCTCCCCCGCACTCTCCCCCTCCCCCGCACTCTCCCTCTCCCCCGCACTCTCCCTCTCCCCCGCACTCTCCCTCTCCCCCGCACCCTCCCCCGCACTCTCCCTCTCCCCCACACTCTCCCGCTCCCCGCACCCTCCCCCGCGCTCTCACCTCTCCCCAGCACTCTCCCTCTCCCCCGCACCCTCCCCCGCACTCTCCCTCTCCCCCACACTCTCCCGCTCCCCGCACCCTCCCCCGCGCTCTCACCTCTCCCCAGCACTCGCCCCTCCCCCGCACTCTCCCCCTCCCCCGCACTCTCCCCCTCCCCCGCATTCTCCCCCTCCACCGCACTCTCCCCCTCCCCCGCACTCGCCCACTCCCCCGCACTCGCCCACTCCCCCGCACTCTCCCCCTCCCCCGCACTCGCGCACTCCCCCGCACTCTCCCCTCCCCCACATTCTCCCCCTCCACCGCACTCTCCCCCTTACCCGCACTCTCCCCTCCCCCGCATTCTCCCCCTCCCCCGCACCCTCCCCCGCACTCTCCCTCTCCCACGCACTCTCCCCCTTACCCGCACTCCCCACTCCCCGGCACTCTCCCCCTCCCCCGCATTCCCCACTCCCCCGCACTCTCCCCCTCCCCCGCACCCTCCGCCGCGCTCTCACCTCTCCCCAGCACTCGCCCCCTCCCCCGCACTCTCCCTCTTCCCCGCACTCTACCCTCCCCCGCACACTCCTTCTCACCCGCACTCTCCCCTCCCCCGAACTCTCACCTCTCCCTCGCACTCCCCACTCCCCTGCACTATCCCTCTCCCCCGCACTCTCCCCCTCCCCCGCACCCTCCCCCGCACTCTCCCCTCTGCTCCGCACTCTCCCGTCCCCCGCACTCTCCCCCTCCCCCGCACTCTCCCTCTCCCCCGCACTCTCCCCTCCCCCGCACCCTCCGCCGCGCTCTCACCTCTCCCCCGCACTCCCCACTCCCCCGCACTCTCCCCCTCCCCTCCACTCTCCCCCACCCCGCACTCTCCCCCTCCCCCGCACTCTCACCCACCCCGCAATCTCCCCTTCCCCTGCACTCTCAGCTCTCCCCGCAGTCTCCCCCTCCCCTGCACTCTCCCTCTCCCCCGCACTCTCCCTCACCCCGCAATCTCCCCTTCCCCTGCACTCTCAGCTCTCCCCCGCACTCTCCCTCACCCCCGCACTCTCCCCTCTCCCCCGCACTCTCCCGTCCCCCGAACTCTCACCTCTCCCCCGCACTCCCCACTCCCCCGCACTCTCCCCCTCCCCTCCACTCTCCCCCACACCGCACTCTCCCCCTCCCCCGCACTCTCCCCCTCCCCCGCACACTCCCCCTCCCCCGCACTCTCCCCCACCCCGCAATCTCCCCTTCCCCTGCACTCTCAGCTCTCCCCCACAGGCTCCCCCTCCCCCGCACTCTCCACTCTCCTCCGCACTCTCCCCTCCCCCGCACTTTCCCCTCCCCCGCACTCTCCCTCTCCCCCACACTCTCCCCTCCCCCGCGCTCTCACCTCTCCCCAGCACTCGCCCACTCCCCCGCACTCTCCCTCTCCCCCGCACTCTCCCCCTCCCCCGCACTCTCCCTCTCCCCCGCACTCTCCTCTCCCCCGCACTCTCCCCCTCCCCCGCACCCTCCGCCGCGCTCTCACCTCTCCCCAGCACTCGCCCCCTCCCCCGCACTCTCCCTCTTCCCCGCACTCTCCCCTCCCCCGCACACTCCTTCTCCCCCGCACTCTCCCCTCCCCCGAACTCTCACCTCTCCCTCGCACTCCCCACTCCCCCGCACTCTCCCTCTCCCCCGCACTCTCCCCCTCCCCCGCACCCTCCCCCGCCCTCTCCCCTCTGCTCCGCACTCTCCCCTCCCCCGCACTCTCCCCCTCCCCCGCACTCTCATCTCCCCCGCACACTCTCCTCTTCACCGCACTCTCCCCTCCCCCGCACCCTCCCCCGCGCTCTCACCTCTCCCCAGCACTCGCCTCCTCCCCCGCACTCTCCCTCTCCCACGCACTCTCCCCTCCCCCGCACACTACTTCTCCTCCGCACTCTCCCCTACCCCGCACTCTCACTTCTCCCCCGCACTCCCCACTCCCCGGCACTCTCCCCCTCCGCTCCACTCTCCCCCTCCCCTGCACTCTCCCTCTCCCCCGCACTCTCCCCCTCCCCTCCACTCTCCCCCACGCCGCACTCTCCCCCTCCTCCGCAATCTCCCCCACCGCGCAATCTCCCCTTCCCCTGCACTCTCATCTCTTCCCCGCACTCTCCCCCTGCCCCGCACTCTCCCCCTCCCCCGCACTCTCCCTCTCCCCCGCACTCTCCCCCTCCTCCACACTCTCCCCCTGCCCCGCACTCTCCCCCTCCCCCGCACTCTCCCTCTCCCCGCACTCTCCCTCTCCCCCGCACTCTCCCCCTCCCCCGCACTCTCCCCCTCCCCCGCACTCTCCCCTCCCCCGCACTCTCTCCTCTTCCCCGCACTCTCCCCTCCCCCGCACTCTCTCCTCTTCCCCGCACTCTCCCCTCCCCCGCACTCTCCCTCTCCCCAGCACTCGCCCCCTCCCCCGCACTCTCCCTCTCCCCCGCACTCTCCCGCTCACCCGCAACCTCCCCCGCGCTCTCACCTCTCCCCAGCACTCGCCCCTCCCCCGCACTCTCCCCCTCCCCCGCACTCTCCCCCTCCCCCGCATTCTCCCCCTCCACCGCACTCTCCCCCTCCCCCGCATTCGCCCACTCCCCCGCACTCGCCCACTCCCCCGCACTCTCCCCCTCCCCCGCACTCGCCCACTCCCCCGCACCCTCCCCCGCGCTCTCACCTCTCCCCAGCCCTCGCCCACTCCCCCGCACTCTCCCTCTCCCCCGCACTCTCCCCCTCTCCCGCATCCTCCCCCGCACTCTCCCTCTCCCACGCACTCTCCCCTCCCCCCGCACACTACTTCTCCTCCGCACTCTCCCCTACCCCGCACTCTCACTTCTCCCCCGCACTCTCCCCCTCCCCTCCACTCTCCCGCACCCCGCACTCTCCCTCTCCCCCGCACTCTCCCCCTCCCCCGCAGTCTCCCCCACCGCGCAATCTCCCCTTCCCCTGCACTCTCATCTCTTCCCCACACTCTTCCCCTCCCCCGCACTCTCCCCCTCCCCCGCACTCTCCCTCTCCCCCGCACTCTCCCCTCCCCCGCACTCTTCCCTCCCCTGCACTCTCCCCCTCCCCCGCACTCTCCCCCTCCCCCGCTCTCTCCCCTCCCCCGCACTCTCTCCTCTTCCCCACACTCTTCCCCTCCCCCGCACTCTCCCCCTCCCCCGCACTCTCCCTCTCCCCCGCACTCTCCCCTCCCCCGCACTCTTCCCTCCCCTGCACTCTCCCCCTCTCCCGCACTCTCCCTCTCCCCCGCACTCTCCCTCTCCCCCGCACTCTCCCTCTCCCCCGCACTCTCGCGCTCCCCCGCACCCTCCCCCGCGCTCTCACCTCTCCCCAGCCCTCGCCCCCTCCCCCGCACTCTCCCCCTCCCCCGCACTCTCCCCCTCCTCCCCCTCCCCCGCATTCTCCCCCTCCCCCGCACTCTCCCCCTCCCCCGCACTCTCCCCTCCCCCGAACTCTCACCTCTCCCTCGCACTCCCCACTCCCCCGCACTCTCCCCCACCCCTCCACTCTCCCCCACCCCGCACTCTCCCCCACCCCTCCACTCTCCCCCACCCCGCACGCTCCCTCTCCCCCGCACTCTCCCTCACCCCGCAATCTCCCCTTCCCCTGCACTCTCAGCTCTCCCCCGCACGCTCCCTCTCCCCCGCACACTCCTTCTCCCCCGCACTCTCCCGTCCCCCGAACTCTCACCTCTCCCCCGCACTCCCCACTCCCCCGCACTCTCCCCCTCCCCTCCACTCTCCCCCACCCCGCACTCTCCCCCTCCTCCGCACTCTCCCCCACCCCGCAATCTCCCCTTCCCCTGCACTCTCAGCTCTCCCCCACAGGCTCACCCTCCCCCGCACTCTCCTCTCTCCTCCGCACTCTCCCCTCCCCCGCACTTTCCCCTCCCCCGCACTCTCCCTCTCCCGCACACTCTCCCCTCCCCCGCGCTCTCACCTCTCCCCAGCACTCGCCCACTCCCCCGCACTCTCCCTCTCCCCCGCACTCTCCCCCTCCCCCGCACCCTCCGCCGCGCTCTCACCTCTCCCCCGCACTCCCCACTCCCCCGCACTCTCCCCCTCCCCGGCACTCTCCCTCACCCCGCAATCTCCCCTTCCCCCGCACTCTCAGCTCTCCCCCGCACTCTCCCTCTCCCCCGCCCTCTCCCCTCCCCCTCCCCCTCCCCCGCAATCTCACCTCTGCCCAGCACTCGCCCCCTCCCCCGCACTCTCCCTCTCCCCTGCACTCTCCCCTCCCCCGCACACTCCTTCTCCCCCGCACTCTCCCCTCCCCCGAACTCTCACCTCTCCCCCGCACTCTCCCCCTCCCCTCCACTCTCCCCCATCCCGCACTCTCCCCCTCCCCCGCACTCTCCCCCTCCCCTCCACTCTCCCCCATCCCGCACTCTCCCCCTCCCCTCCACTCTCCCCCATCCCGCACTCTCCCCCTCCCCCGCACTCTCCCCCTCCCCCGCACTCTCCCCCTCCCCCGCACACTCCCCCACCCCGCAATCTCCCCTTCCCCAGCACTCTCAGATCTCCCCCGCAGGCTCCCCCTCCCCCGCACACTCCCCTCTCCTCCGCACTCTCCCCTTCCCCGCACTCTCCCCCTCCCCCGCACTCTCCCTCTCCCCCGCACTCTCCCCCTCCCCCGCACTCTCCCCTCCCCCGCACTCTCTCTTCTTCACCGCACTCTCCCC
Organism: Pristiophorus japonicus; assembly: GCF_044704955.1. NCBI lineage: Eukaryota > Metazoa > Chordata > Chondrichthyes > Pristiophoridae > Pristiophorus > Pristiophorus japonicus. Next base: position 9,306 of record NW_027253957.1, read on the forward strand.
CGCCCCCGCACTCTCCCGTTCCCCCGCACCCTCCCCAGCGCTCTCACCTCTCCCCAGCACTCGCCCACTCCCCCGCACTCTCCCCATCCCCCGCACTCTCCCTCTCCCCCGCACTCTCCCCCTCCACCGCACTCTCCCCCTCCCCTCCACTCTCCCCCATCCCGCACTCTCCCCCTCCCCTCCACTCTCCCCCATCCCGCACTCTCCCCCTCCCCCGCACTCTCCCCCTCCCCCGCACTCTCCCCCTCCCCCGCACACTCCCCCACCCCGCAATCTCCCCTTCCCCAGCACTCTCAGATCTCCCCCGCAGGCTCCCCCTCCCCCGCACACTCCCCTCTCCTCCGCACTCTCCCCTTCCCCGCACTCTCCCCCTCCCCCGCACTCTCCCTCTCCCCCGCACTCTCCCCCTCCCCCGCACTCTCCCCTCCCCCGCACTCTCTCCTCTTCACCGCACTCTCCCCCGCCCCCGCACTCTCCCGTTCCCCCGCACCCTCCCCAGCGCTCTCACCTCTCCCCAGCACTCGCCCACTCCCCCGCACTCTCCCCATCCCCCGCACTCTCCCTCTCCCCCGCACTCTCCCCCTCCACCGCACTCTCCCCCTCCCCTCCACTCTCCCCCACCCCGCACTCTCCCCCTCCCCCGCACTCTCCCCCACCCCGCAATCTCCCCTTCCCCTGCACTCTCAGCTCTCCCCCGCAGTCTCCCCCTCCCCCGCACTCTCCCCCTCCCCCGCACTCTCCCTCACCCCGCAATCTCCCCTTCCCCTGCACTCTCAGCTCTCCCCCGCAGTCTCCCCCTCCCCCGCACTCTCACCTCTCCCCAGCACTCGCCCCCTCCCCCGCACTCTCCCTCTCCCCCGCCCTCTCCCCCTCCCCCGCACCCTCCCCCGCGCTCTCACCTCTCCCCAGCACTCGCCCCCTCCCCCGCACTCTCCCTCTCCCCCGCACTCTCCCTCTCCCCCGCACTCTCCCCTCCCCCGCACTCTTCCCTCCCCTGCACTCTCCCCCTCCCCCGCACTCTCCCCCTCCCCCGCTCTCTCCCCTCCCCCGCACTCTCTCCTCTTCCCCACACTCTTCCCCTCCCCCGCACTCTCCCCCTCCCCCGCACTCTCCCTCTCCCCCGCACTCTCCCCTCCCCCGCACTCTTCCCTCCCCTGCACTCTCCCCCTCTCCCGCACTCTCCCTCTCCCCCGCACTCTCCCTCTCCCCCGCACTCTCCCTCTCCCCCGCACTCTCGCGCTCCCCCGCACCCTCCCCCGCGCTCTCACCTCTCCCCAGCCCTCGCCCCCTCCCCCGCACTCTCCCCCCCCCCGCACTCTCCCCCTCCTCCCCCTCCCCCGCATTCTCCCCCTCCCCCGCACTCTCCCCCTCCCCCGCACTCTCCCCTCCCCCGAACTCTCACCTCTCCCTCGCACTCCCCACTCCCCCGCACTCTCCCCCACCCCTCCACTCT
>NW_027253958.1:0-10744 GCF_044704955.1 Pristiophorus japonicus
CCCCCCCCCCCAGTCTCTCTCTCTATCCCCACCCCCCAGTCTCTCTCTCTATCCCCACCCCCCCAGTCTCTCTCTCTATCCCCACCCCCCAGTCTCTCTCTCTATCCCCACCCCCCAGTCCCTCTCTCTATCCCCACCCCCCAGTCTCTCTCTCTATCCCCACCCCCCAGTCTCTCTCTCTCTCTCTCTCTCCCACCGCCCAGTCTCTCTCTCTCTCTCTCTGCGCCCGTCTCTCTCTCCCCACCCCCCAGTCTCTCTCTCTGTCCCCACCCCCCAGTCTCTCTCTCCATCCCCAACCCCCAGTCTCTCTCTCTATCCCCACCCCTCAGTCTCTCTCTCTATCCCCACCCCGTCTCTCTCTCTCTCTTTCTGCGCCCCTGTCTCTCTCTACCCACCCCCAGTCTCTCTCTCTCTGTGCCCCAGTCTCTCTCTCTCTCTCTCCCCACCCCCCAGTCTCTCTCTCTCTCTCTCTCTCTCCCCACCCCTAGTCTCTCTCTTTCTCTCTCTCTCTCTCCCCCACCCCCCAGTCTCTCTCTCTCTATCCCCACCCCCCAGTCTCTCTCTCTCTCTCTCTATCCCCATCCCCCATTCTCTCTCACTATCACCACCCCCCAGTCTCTCTCTCTCTCTCCCCACCCCCCAGTCTCTCTCTCTCCCCACCCCCCAGTCTCTCTCTCTATCCCCACCCCCAAGTCTCACTCCCTCTCTCTCTCCACCCCTCAGTCTCCCTCTCTCTCCCACCCCTCAGTCTCTCTCTCTCTCCCCAGCCCCCCAGTCTCTCTCTCTCTCTCCCCACCCCCCCCAGTCTCTCTCTCTCCCCACCCCCCCAGTCTCTCTTCTACCCACACCCCAGTCTCTCTCTCTCTCTCTCTCCCCAGCCCCCAGTCTCTCTCTCCCCACCCCCCAGTCTCTCTCTCTCTATCCCCACCCCCAAGTCTCACTCTCTCTATCCCCACCCCCAAGTCTCTCTCTCTAGTCCCACCCCCAGTCTCTCTCTTTATCCCCACCCCCCAGTCTCTCTCTCTATCCCCACCCCCCAGTCACTCTCTCTATCCCCACCCCCCAGTCACTCTCTCTATCCCCACCCCCCAGTCACTCTCTCTATCCCCACCCCCAGTCTCTCTCTCTATCCCCACCCCAAGTCTCTCTCTCTATCCCCACCCCCAAGTCTCTCTCTCTATCCCCACCCCCAAGACTCTCTCGTTATCCCCACCCCCAAGTCTCTCTCTCTATTCCCACCCCCAGTCTCTCTCTCTCTCTCCACACCTCAGTCTCTCTCTCTCTCCCCAACCCCCAGTCTCTCACTCTCTCTCTCTCTCCCCACCCCCCCAGTCCCTCTCTCTCTTCGCCACCTCCCAATCTCTCTCTCTCTCTCTCTCTATCCAAACCCCCACCCCCCCCAGTCACTCCCGCTATCCCCACCCCAAGTCTCTCTCTCTCTATCCCCACCCCCAAGTCTCTCTCTCGATCCCACCGCCAAGTCTCTCTCTCGATCCCCACCCCCCAGTCTCTCTCTCTATCCCCATCCCCCATTCTCTCTCACTATCACCACCCCTCAGTCTCTCTCTCTCTCTCCCCACCCCCCAGTCTCTCTCTCTCTCCCCACCCCCCAGTCTCTCTCTCTCCCCACCCCCCAGTCTCTCTCTCTATCCCCACCCCCAAGTTCTCACTCTCTCTATCCCCACCCCCAAGTCTCTCTCTCGAGTCCCACCCCCCAGTCTCTCTCTCTATCCCCCACCCCCCAGTCTCTCTCTCTATCCCCATCCACCAGTCTCTCTCCCTCTCTCTCTCCACCCCTCAGTCTCCCTCTCTCTCTCCACCCCTCAGTCTCTCTCTCTCTCCCCAGACCCCAGTCTCTCTCTCTCCCCACCCCCCCAGTCTCTCTCTCTCCCCACCCCACCAGTCTCTCTTTCTCCCCACCCCCCAGTCTCTCTCTCTCTCTCTCTCCCCAGCCCCCAGTCTCTCTCTCCCCACCCACCAGTCTCTCTCTACCCCCCAGTCACTCTCTCTATCCCCACCACCCAGTCACTCTCTCTATCCCCACCCCCCAGTCACACTCTCTATCCCCACCACCCAGTCTCTCTCTCTCTCCCTATTCCCACCCCCACCCTCCCAGTCTCTCTCTCTATTCCCACCCCAAGTCTCTCTCTCTATCCCCACCCCCAAGTCTCTCTCTCTATCCCCACCCCCAAGACTCTCATTATCCCCACCCCAAGTCTCTCTCTCTATTCCCACCCCCAGTCTCTCTGTCTCTCCACACCTCAGTCTCTCTCTCTCTCTCCCCAACCCCCAGTCTCTCACTCTCTCTCTCTCTCCCCACCCCCCAGTCCCTCTCTCTCTCGCCACCTCCCAATCTCTCTCTCTCTCTCTATCCAAACCCCCACCCCCCCCCCAGTCACTCTCTCTATCCCCACCCCAAGTCTCTCTCTCTATCCCCATCCCCCATTCTCTCTCTCGATCCCCACCGCCAAGTCTCTCTCTCTATTCCCACCCCCCCAGTCTCTCTATCCCCATCCCCCATTCTCTCTCACTATCACCACCCCCCAGTCTCTCTCTCTCTCTCCCCACCCCCCAGTCTCTCTCTCTCTCCCCACCCCCCAGTCTCTCTCTCTATCCCCACCCCCAAGTCTCACTCCCTCTCTCTCTCCACCCCTCAGTCTCCCTCTCTCTCTCCACCCCTCAGTCTCTCTCTCTCTCCCCAGCCCCCCAGTCTCTCTCTCTCTCTCCCACCCCCCCAGTCTCTCTCTCCCCACCCCCCAGTCTCTCTTTCGACCCACCCCCCAGTCTCTCTCTCTCTCTCTCTCCCCAGCCCCCAGTCTCTCTCTCCCCACCCCCCAGTCTCTCTCTCTCTATCCCCACCCCCAAGTCTCACTCTCTCTATCCCCACCCCCCAGTCTCTCTCTCTAATCCCACCCCCCAGTCTCTCTCTCTATCCCCACCCCCCAGTCTCTCTCTCTATCCCCACCCCCCAGTCTCTCTCGCTATCCCCACCCCCCAGTCTCTCTCTCTCTATCCCCACCCCTCAGTCTCTCTCTCTATCCCCACTCCCCCAGTCTCTCTCTCTATCCCCACCCCCAATCTCTCTCTCTATCCCCACCCCCAGTCTCTCTCTCTATCCCCACCCCTCAGTCTCTCTCTCTCTATCCCCACCCCCCAGTCTCTCTCTCTATCCCCACCCCCCAGTCTCTCTCTCTATCCCCACCACCCAGTCTCTCTCTCTATCCCCACCCACAGTCTCTCTCTCGATCTCCACCCCCCAGTCTCTCTCTCTATCCCCACCCATCCGTCTCTCTCTCTATCCCCAACCCCCAGTCTCTCTCTCAATCCCCACCCCCCAGTCTCTCTCTCTATCCCCACCCCCCAGTCTCTCAATCTATCCCCACTCCCCAGTTCTCTCTCTCTATCCCCACCCCCCATTCTCTCTCTCTCTCTATCTCCACCCCCCAGTCTCTCTCTCTCTATCCCCACCCCTCAGTCTCTCTCTCTATCCCCACACCCCCAGTCTCTCTCTCTATCCCCACCCCCAGTCTCTCTCTCTATCCCCAACCCCCAGTCTCTCTCTCTATCCCCACCCCCCAGTCTCTCTCTCTATCCCCACCCCCCAGTCTCTCTCTCTATCCCCACCCCCCAGTCTCTCTCTCTATCCCCACCCCCCAGTCTCTCTCTCTATCCCCACCCCCCAGTCCCTCTCTCTATCCCCACCCCCCAGTCTCTCTCTCTATCCCCACCCCCCAGTCTCTCTCTCTCTCTCTCTCTCTCCCCACCGCCCAGTCTCTCTCTCTCTCTCTCTGCGCCCGTCTCTCTCTCCCCACCCCCCAGTCTCTCTCTCTGTCCCCACCCCCCAGTCTCTCTCTCCATCCCCAACCCCCAGTCTCTCTCTCTATCCCCACCCCTCAGTCTCTCTCTCTATCCCCACCCCCGTCTCTCTCTCTCTCTTTCTGCGCCCCTGTCTCTCTCTACCCACCCCCCAGTCTCTCTCTCTCTGTGCCCCAGTCTCTCTCTCTCTCTCTCCCCACCCCCCAGTCTCTCTCTCTCTCTCTCTCTCTCCCCACCCCTAGTCTCTCTCTTTCTCTCTCTCTCTCTCCCCCCACCCCCCAGTCTCTCTCTCTCTATCCCCACCCCCCAGTCTCTCTCTCTCTCTCTCTATCCCCATCCCCCATTCTCTCTCACTATCACCACCCCCCAGTCTCTCTCTCTCTCTCCCCACCCCCCAGTCTCTCTCTCTCCCCACCCCCCAGTCTCTCTCTCTATCCCCACCCCCAAGTCTCACTCCCTCTCTCTCTCCACCCCTCAGTCTCCCTCTCTCTCTCCACCCCTCAGTCTCTCTCTCTCTCCCCAGCCCCCCAGTCTCTCTCTCTCTCTCCCCACCCCCCCAGTCTCTCTCTCTCCCCACCCCCCCAGTCTCTCTTTCTACCCACACCCCAGTCTCTCTCTCTCTCTCTCTCCCCAGCCCCCAGTCTCTCTCTCCCCACCCCCCAGTCTCTCTCTCTCTATCCCCACCCCCAAGTCTCACTCTCTCTATCCCCACCCCCAAGTCTCTCTCTCTAGTCCCACCCCCCAGTCTCTCTCTTTATCCCCACCCCCCAGTCTCTCTCTCTATCCCCACCCCCCAGTCACTCTCTCTATCCCCACCCCCCAGTCACTCTCTCTATCCCCACCCCCCAGTCACTCTCTCTATCCCCACCCCCCAGTCTCTCTCTCTATCCCCACCCCAAGTCTCTCTCTCTATCCCCACCCCCAAGTCTCTCTCTCTATCCCCACCCCCAAGACTCTCTCGTTATCCCCACCCCCAAGTCTCTCTCTCTATTCCCACCCCCAGTCTCTCTCTCTCTCTCCACACCTCAGTCTCTCTCTCTCTCCCCAACCCCCAGTCTCTCACTCTCTCTCTCTCTCCCCACCCCCCAGTCCCTCTCTCTCTCTCGCCACCTCCCAATCTCTCTCTCTCTCTCTCTCTATCCAAACCCCCACCCCCCCCCAGTCACTCCCGCTATCCCCACCCCAAGTCTCTCTCTCTCTATCCCCACCCCCAAGTCTCTCTCTCGATCCCCACCGCCAAGTCTCTCTCTCGATCCCCACCCCCCAGTCTCTCTCTCTATCCCCATCCCCCATTCTCTCTCACTATCACCACCCCTCAGTCTCTCTCTCTCTCTCCCCACCCCCCAGTCTCTCTCTCTCTCCCCACCCCCCAGTCTCTCTCTCTCCCCACCCCCCAGTCTCTCTCTCTATCCCCACCCCCAAGTCTCACTCTCTCTATCCCCACCCCCAAGTCTCTCTCTCGAGTCCCACCCCCCAGTCTCTCTCTCTATCCCCACCCCCCAGTCTCTCTCTCTATCCCCATCCACCAGTCTCTCTCCCTCTCTCTCTCCACCCCTCAGTCTCCCTCTCTCTCTCCACCCCTCAGTCTCTCTCTCTCTCCCCAGACCCCAGTCTCTCTCTCTCCCCACCCCCCCAGTCTCTCTCTCTCCCCACCCCACCAGTCTCTCTTTCTCCCCACCCCCCAGTCTCTCTCTCTCTCTCTCTCCCCAGCCCCCAGTCTCTCTCTCCCCACCCACCAGTCTCTCTCTACCCCCCAGTCTCTCTCTCTATCCCCACCCCCAAGTCTCACTCTCTCTATCCCCACCCCCAAGTCTCTCTCTCTAGTCCCACCCCCCAGTCTCTCTCTCTATCCCCACCCCCCAGTCTCTCTCTCTATCCCCACCCCCAGTCTCTCTCGCTATCCCCACCCCCCAGTCTCTCTCTCTCTATCCCCACCCCTCAGTCTCTCTCTCTCTATCCCCACCCCTCAGTCTCTCTCTCTATCCCCACCCCCCCCAGTCTCTCTCTCTATCCCCACCCCCAGTCTCTCTCTCTATCCCCACCCCCCAGTCTCTCTCTCTATCCCCACCCCTCAGTCTCTCTCTCTATCCCCACCCCCCAGTCTCTCTCTTTATCCCCACCCCCCAGTCTCTCTCTCTATCCCCACCCCCCAGTCTCTCTCTCTATCCCCACCCCCCAGTCTCTCTCTCTATCCCCACCCCCCAGTCTCTCTCTCTCTCTCTATCTCCACCCCCCAGTATCTCTCTCTTGCTCCACCCCCCAGTCTCTCTCTCTCTCTCTCTCTCTAGCTCCACCCCCCAGTCTCTCTCTCTCTATCCCCAACCCCCAGTCTCTCTCTCTCGATCCCAACCCCCAGTCTCTCTCTCTATCCCCACCCCTTAGTCTCTCTCTCTATCCCCACCCCCAGTCTCTCTCTCTATCCCCACCCCTCAGTCTCTCTCTCTATCCCCACCCCCCCAGTCTCTCTCTCTCTCTCTCTCTCTCTCCCCACCACCCAGTCTCTCTCTCTCTCTCTCTGCGCCCGTCTCTCTATCCCCACCCCAGTCTCTCTCTCTATCCCCACCCCCCAGTCTCTCTCTCTATCCCCAACCCCCAGTCTCTCTCTCTATCCCCACCCCCCAGTCTCTCTCTCTATCCCCACCCCTCAGTCTCTCTCTCTCTATCCCCACCCCTCAGTCTCTCTCTCTCTCCCCACCCCCCAGTCCCTCTCTCTCTCTCGCCACCTCCCAATCTCTCTCTCTCTCTCTCTCTATCCAAACCCCCACCCCCCCCCCCAGTCACTCCCGCTATCCCCACCCCAAGTCTCTCTCTCTCGATCCCCACCCCCAAGTCTCTCTCTCGATCCCCACCGCCAAGTCTCTCTCTCGATCCCCACCCCCCAGTCTCTCTCTCTATCCCCATCCCCCATTCTCTCTCACTATCACCACCCCCCAGTCTCTCTCTCTCTCTCCCCACCCCCCAGTCTCTCTCTCTCTCCCCACCCCCCAGTCTCTCTCTCTCCCCACCCCCCAGTCTCTCTCTCTATCCCCACCCCCAAGTCTCACTCTCTCTATCCCCACCCCCAAGTCTCTCTCTCGAGTCCCACCCCCCAGTCTCTCTCTCTATCCCCACCCCCCAGTCTCTCTCTCTATCCCCATCCACCAGTCTCTCTCCCTCTCTCTCTCCACCCCTCAGTCTCCCTCTCTCTCTCCACCCCTCAGTCTCTCTCTCTCTTCCCTGACCCCAGTCTCTCTCTCTCCCCAACTCCCCAGTCTCTCTCTCTCCCCACCCCACCAGTCTCTCTTTCTCCCCACCCCCCAGTCTCTCTCTCTCTCTCTCCCCAGCCCCCACTCTCTCTCTCCCCACCCACCAGTCTCTCTCTACCCCCCAGTCTCTCTCTCTATCCCCACCCCCAAGTCTCACTCTCTCTATCCCCACCCCCAAGTCTCTCTCTCTAGTCCCACCCCCCAGTCTCTCTCTCTATCCCCACCCCCCAGTCTCTCTCTCTATCCCCACCCCCAGTCTCTCTCGCTATCCCCACACCCCAGTCTCTCTCTCTCTATCCCCACCCCTCAGTCTCTCTCTCTCTATCCCCACCCCTCAGTCTCTCTCTCTATCCCCACCCCCCCAGTCTCTCTCTCTATCCCCACCCCCAGTCTCTCTCTCTATCCCCACCCCCCAGTCTCTCTCTCTATCCCCACCCCTCAGTCTCTCTCTCTATCCCCACCCCCCAGTCTCTCTCTTTATCCCCACCCCCCAGTCTCTCTCTCTATCCCCACCCCCCAGTCTCTCTCTCTATCCCCACCCCCCAGTCTCTCTCTCTATCCCCACCCCCCAGTCTCTCTCTCTCTCTCTATCTCCACCCCCCAGTATCTCTCTCTAGCTCCACCCCCCAGTCTCTCTCTCTCTCTCTCTCTAGCTCCACCCCCCAGTCTCTCTCTCTCTATCCCCAACCCCCAGTCTCTCTCTCTCGATCCCAACCCCCAGTCTCTCTCTCTATCCCCACCCCTTAGTCTCTCTCTCTATCCCCACCCCCAGTCTCTCTCTCTATCCCCACCCCTCAGTCTCTCTCTCTATCCCCACCCCCCCAGTCTCTCTCTCTCTCTCTCTCTCTCTCTCTCCCCACCCCCCCGTCTCTCTCTCTCTCTCTCTGCGCCCGTCTCTCTATCCCCACCCCCAGTCTCTCTCTCTATCCCCACCCCCCAGTCTCTCTCTCTATTCCCAACCCCCAGTCTCTCTCTCTATCCCCACCCCCCAGTCTCTCTCTCTATCCCCACCCCTCAGTCTCTCTCTCTATCTATCCCCACCCCCGTCTCTCTCTCTCTCTCCCCACCCCCCAGTCTCTCTCTCTCTCTCTCCCCACCCCCCAGTCTCTCTCTCTGCGCCCCTGTCACTCTCTACCCACCCCCCAGTCTCTCTCTCTCTCTCTGCGCCCCAGTCTCTCTCTCTCTCTCTCTCTCCCCACCCCCAGTCTCTCTCTCTCTCTCTCTCCCCACCCCCAGTCTCTCTCTCTCTCTCTCTCTCTTTTCCCCACCCCCCAGTCTCTCTCTCTCTATTCCCACCCCCCAGTCTCTCTCTCTCTCTCTATCCCCACCCCCCAGTCTCACTCTCTCTATCCCCACCCCCCAGTCACTCGCTCTATCCCCACCCCCCAGTCACTCTCTCTATCCCCACCACCCAGTCACTCTCTCTATCCCCACCACCCAGTCACTCTCTCTATCCCCACCCCCCAGTCACACTCTCTATCGCCACCACCCAGTCTCTCTCTCTCTCCCTATCCCCACCCCCACCCTCCCAGTCTCTCTCTCTATCCCCACCCCAAGTCTCTCTCTCTATCCCCACCCCCAGGTCTCTCTCTCTATCCCCACCCCCAAGACTCTCATTATCCCCACCCCAAGTCTCTCTCTCTATTCCCACCCCCAGTCTCTCTCTGTCTCTCCACACCTCAGTCTCTCTCTCTCTCCCCAACCCCCAGTCTCTCACTCTCTCTCTCTCTCCCCACCCCCCAGTCCCTCTCTCTCTCGCCACCTCCCAATCTCTCTCTCTCTCTCTCTATCCAAACCCCCACCCCCCCCAGTCACTCTCTCTATCCCCACCCCAAGTCTCTCTCTCTATCCCTATCCCCCATTCTCTCTCTCGATCCCCACCGCCAAGTCTCTCTCTCTATTCCCACCCCCCAGTCTCTCTCTCTATCCCCATCCCCCATTCTCTCTCACTATCACCACCCCCCAGTCTTTATCTCTCTCTCCCCACCCCCCAGTCTCTCTCTCTCTCCCCACCCCCCAGTCTCTCTCTCTCTCCCCACCCCCAAGTCTCACTCCCTCTCTCTCTCCACCCCTCAGTCTCCCTCTCTCTCTCCACCACTCAGTCTCTCTCTCTCTCCCCAGCCCCCCAGTCTCTCTCTCTCCCCACCCCCCCAGTCTCTCTCTCTCCCCACCCCCCCAGTCTCTCTTTCTCCCCACCCCCCAGTCTCTCTCTCTCTCTCTCTCCCCAGCCCCCAGTCTCTCTCTTCCCACCCACCAGTCTCTCTCTACCCCCCAGTCTCTCTCTCTATCCCCACCCCCAAGTCTCACTCTCTCTATCCCCACCCCCAAGTCTCTCTCTCTAGTCCCACCCCCCAGTCTCTCTCTCTATCCCCACCCCCCAGTCTCTCTCTCTATCCCCACCCCCCAGTCTCTCTCGCTATCCCCACCCCCAGTCTCTCTCTCTCTATCCCCACCCCTCAGTCTCTCTCTCTCTATCCCCACCCCCCAGTCTCTCTCTCTCTATCCCCACCCCTCAGTCTCTCTCTCTATCCCCACCCCCCCAGTCTCTCTCTCTATCCCCACCCCCAATCTCTCTCTCTATCCCCACGCCCCAGTCTCTCTCTCTCTCCCCACCCCCCCAGTCTCTCTTTCTCCCCACCCCCCAGTCTCTCTCTCTCTCTCTCTCCCCAGCCCCCAGTCTCTCTCTTCCCACCCACCAGTCTCTCTCTACCCCCCAGTCTCTCTCTCTATCCCCACCCCCAAGTCTCACTCTCTCTATCCCCACCCCCAAGTCTCTCTCTCTAGTCCCACCCCCCAGTCTCTCTCTCTATCCCCACCCCCCAGTCTCTCTCTCTATCCCCACCCCCCAGTCTCTCTCGCTATCCCCACCCCCCAGTCTCTCTCTCTCTCTCCCCACCCCCCAGTCTCTCTCTCTCTCCCCACCCCCCAGTCTCTCTCTCTCCCCACCCCCCAGTCTCTCTCTCTATCCCCACCCCCAAGTCTCACTCTCTCTATCCCCACCCCCAAGTCTCTCTCTCGAGTCCCACCCCCCAGTCTCTCTCTCTATCCCCACCCCCCAGTCTCTCTCTCTATCCCCATCCACCAGTCTCTCTCCCTCTCTCTCTCCACCCCTCAGTCTCCCTCTCTCTCTCCACCCCTCAGTCTCTCTCTCTCTTCCCTGACCCCAGTCTCTCTCTCTCCCCACCCCCCCAGTCTCTCTCTCTCCCCACCCCACCAGTCTCTCTTTCTCCCCACCCCCCAGTCTCTCTCTCTCTCTCTCTCCCCAGCCCCCACTCTCTCTCTCCCCACCCACCAGTCTCTCTCTACCCCCCAGTCTCTCTCTCTATCCCCACCCCCAAGTCTCACTCTCTCTATCCCCACCCCCAAGTCTCTCTCTCTAGTCCCACCCCCCAGTCTCTCTCTCTATCCCCACCCCCCAGTCTCTCTCTCTATCCCCACCCCCAGTCTCTCTCGCTATCCCCACACCCCAGTCTCTCTCTCTCTATCCCCACCCCTCAGTCTCTCTCTCTCTATCCCCACCCCTCAGTCTCTCTCTCTATCCCCACCCCCCCAGTCTCTCTCTCTATCCCCACCCCCAGTCTCTCTCTCTATCCCCACCCCCCAGTCTCTCTCTCTATCCCCACCCCTCAGTCTCTCTCTCTATCCCCACCCCCCAGTCTCTCTCTTTATCCCCACCCCCCAGT